>NC_086328.1:18146604-18446604 GCF_036172605.1 Pelobates fuscus
AAGAGACAGTGCATCCCTAAGGTAAACTCTGTAAAGTTTTAATTATAGAAAAAATATCAAAGAACACAGAAAATATAGTATTCTATTCTTCAATGCAGGCATTTGGAACACAAATTTTACTGTGCAAAATCAAGGAAAATATAATTTTTAAGCATGGAAAAAGCTAGTTTAACACACCACAGGATATGAGGGGATTTAGCCGGTGTCACATGCAAGTGGAAGCCATCACTTAGCACTCCGATATTTCCTAGACAAATAAGTGTCATGTTGATTTAAATAATTTTGATGGCCATGACTGCATAAGGTTAGACTAGTCCTGAGGCCAATCTATAGGTCATACTGAGGGGTTTCATCAGAAAACTAGCAACTAAATATAAGAGATTGTAATTGAAAAGATTCCTATATTATTAGATTTATTTGATTTTGTGTTAGTATTCATCTTCCTAACCTCCAACCCTCTCTGCCCCTTGATGGGGCACCAGTCACTTCTTTAATAAGAGAAGCTCCCATTTCAAATACAAAGATAGATTCTATATGATCACTGTCAGAAAGAGAACCAAACCCAATGGTAATGGTAAAAGTAGAGGTGCTGAACATGGCTCCCCCTACAGTTGGATCATAAATCCCATGACTCTCTGCCAGCCTGTAGTATAGACATGTATATTTAAAAGGTTAGTTTATGCTCATGTGGAATTTCCCAACAGAATGTACACCAGAAACCATGCCAACAGTGTACACAAACACAAATATGCATAATGCACTGATACACATAAATGTACACCAGATGAATCACCACTAAATGTAAACAATAAGTGGCACTGTCATATATTTCGGTTTTCCTTTGCCTTTGCCCTTTTTATCTTAATGATTACACTCCCTCCATTGTCACTTGACATTCTCTTTTCTTTCTATTTTTTTTATTTATCTTTATCTTTTCCACCTGTATGCCTCCATTTTGTTTTTCAATGCCAGGAACTCACTCCGCACCTTCAAGGAAATCATTTTCCCTGAGCTAGTTTTCCCTATTATTACCATTTATATAGCGCCAACAAGTTCTGCAGCGCTTTACAATTCTAGAAATGCCCTGCTCAATTGAGCTTACAATCAGTGCGGTATTGAGGTAGGCAGATGCATGTTAGCAGTACATTCTATTACACAAACTAACCTATAAAGTAATTTACTTAAAAAATAAAATAAGAGAAAAAATAATATCTGATTCATTGCTGTTTAAGAACAAGGAATTTTTTATTAAAACAAACGTTCATTAGATCAAATGACTAGCTCGCTCAAACATTAACTGTGATTGTGAATTGTGGCCACCTACAGGTACAAAAAAAGGAGACACGAAGTTTGCAAAATTGCACAATGCCAGCAAAGAAACATAAATCGTTCACAACACTATTAAAATCTGTAACCACTCAACATATCCCGTATTCAAATATACAATGATTTCCACTTTTCCCAGAGCACATTAAACAAGCAGCTATGTTATCGTCTCAACATGTGTTTTATATACATACAACTGTGAAAGAAAAGGAAACAAAACTCTAAGATTTCCCACAGAAGAGCACATTTTACTAAAATGATAGTGTGGTTTTGTAAAGATTTGTTTGAGCTTCTTCAAAAGGAAAAACGTGAAGAGAGAGGGGGTGTTATGTAGATATGGAAACTGCATTTTGATGGCAATTAGACACACAAACGTTAAATAGGAAATGTCTCGTATTTGAGCTGGTATATCACATAGTAGTAATAGCTGATATGTACATCAAAAAGGCATGATTATTTTTTTTATCAGAGACTATTCCTAACAACATCCATATGAAATTCAAATACGATTTGGAAATGATGTAAGTTTTCCACTGCAGTATAAGGACGTGCTAATTGCTAGCCATCCACATGTTGCTCAATCTGTGACGAGGGCACCCAAAGGCAAATCACAGCTCCTGTCCTGTGTGTCTGGGTGTTTACAGAGGGGATAGCAAAGTTTTTAATATCACAGTACTGCACTAGTCCTGAGTTTTTATCCATTTATCTAGATATTGTATTGCCAAAGATGTATGAATCCATTATGTAAGATTTTAGATTTTTGTTGTCTCATTATACGTGTTTGGGTAGAATTAAATGTTTGTCTTTTTTTTTTTCTACCAATTGTATAGTGCTGCGGAATATGTTGGCACTATAAACATAATTGTCATTGTGCGGGTACTCACTTGGAGTGTGGACTGAATAATTTTTACATCATTAGCTTCTATTTTGTGACTGTGAAATGGAACATTTCGTCGTAAGTGCCATTATTTTATTTTTCTCTGTTCTGTATAGGATTAACTGCTCCTTATAATGAGATATACTGGCAATGAAAACATGCATGCATTTTATTATGCATTTTATCATTGGAGGTATATCTCAACTAGCTTGCAAACGCTGCAGATCTCGTCTGCAGCCCTTATAAGCCCTCCCCCTTTTCCCCAGCCTAGTGGGCGCCAAGGAAACTACCAAGGTTTCTGACTGAGATTATATTATCTGTATAAGAGGCCAAAAATATATAAACATGTATATTGCACTCACAAAGCTGGAGCCAGTAATCACTAGGCTCAATCTGCAGGCGTAGTAGGATTTTATGGGAATCCTATCCCCTCTTTTATGAGCTGCTGGTTAGAATAAGGATCCACCAACTCCCAATAAAGTAATAATGGTACTTTATTGCTTCAAGAAATCTTAATACAATAAATGTAAATGATAAAAATCCAAAAAGTGAATAAAAGGTACAAGTCCTTACAGTTAGGTGTCCTTGATAGTGCAAGGTGCGTTTCGCCTCTCTAGGAGGCTTCCTCGGTTTCTGGATAGATGTTCTCGATCTCTTCTTCTTCTTTTAAAAAGGGTAACAATTACCGCCACTTGATACTTCCTGGAATTCTAGGAAGATAACATCTCTGGCTGTCTGATTGCTATTATTAATAAAGGTGCAAATTCCCAACAGAAATCAGCACTTGTATAAACTGCAATTAAAATGAGCATATCCGCATACATAAAGCACTTCAGAAAGCTTAGGTCCTGTAAGTGTGTGGGGTTTTCCTTTGAAAGCTTATGGTTCCGTGACTGCCCTAGCTCCACCTCTAGTGTACATAGTGAATCAGTTTGTTAAAGGTTTGACTTCTTACCAGGGGTTCCCCATGCACTCTGTCCTCTCATGGTTTTCCTCTTATCTCTCCCAACGCTCATTCAGTGTCTCCTTTTCTAATGATACCTCCTCCCCTTGCCCTGTCTCGGTTGGAGTTCCCCAAGGCTCCGTCCTTGGTCCCCTTCTATTTTCTCTTTATACTGCCTCTCTTGGCAAACTTATTATCTCTTTTGGATTTCACTACCACCTGTACGCTGATGACACCCAGCTATATCTCTCCTCCCCGGACCTCTCCCCTGCCGTCCTGCAACGTGTCACTGCTTGCCTTTCTTCCATCTCTGACTGGATGTCATCCCGCTTTCTGAAACTCAATCTCTCAAAAACTGAGCTCCTTGTCTTTCCTCCTCCTAATACTGATCCTCCTCTTTCGCTCCCCCTCCAAGTTTGTGGTACCAACATCAGTCCATCCTTGCAAGCGCGCTGTCTTGGCGTCATACTTGACTCTGGTCTCACCTTTGAGCCTCACATCCAGCATGTTGCCAAATCCTGTAGATTCCATCTTAAAAACATAGCCCGCATCCGCCCCTTTCTTGCACCAGATACTACCAAGGAGCTTGTCCATGCTCTAGTAATTTCCCGCATGGATTATTGTAACCCTCTCCTGATTGGTCTTCCCAAAAGCCGTACTGCACCCCTACAGTCCGTAATGAACGCTGCTGCTAGACTGATTTTCCTCTCTAGTCGTTTCTCTCACACCTCACCCCTCTGCCAGTCCTTACATTGGCTTCAAGTATGCTATAGGAGTCAATTCAAGGTACTAACTCACACCTATAAAGCACTGAACAACTCTAGCCCCTCTTATATCTCCTCACAGATCCATAGGTATGTCCCTTCTCGGTCTCTCCGTTCTGCCCGTGACCACCTCCTGTCCGTTGTCTGCACTCGTACGGCCAACTCGCGCTTGCAGGACTTCTCACGGGCGGCTCCCTTCCTATGGAATAGCCTGCCTACCGCCATCAGACTCTCCCCTAGTCTTGCATCTTTTAAGAAGTGCCTTAAAACCCATCTCTTTAGGAAAGCTTATGGCCTCCAAGACTAACCCTTACCTCACATACCTGTCTCTTGCCCTCTCCTAAAGGGCAGCCCACCTTATTTGATTGTAAATTCCTGTCCTAATGTGTTTTACACCCCACCTCCTATAGAATGTAAGCTCGTTTGAGCAGGGTCCTCTTCAACCTATTGTTCCTGTAAGTTTATTTGTAATTGTCCTATTTATAGTTAAATCCCCCTCTCATAATATTGTAAAGCGCTACGGAATCTGTTGGTGCTATATAAATGGCAATAATAAATAAATAAAATAAATAATGCACAGCTTTCTGCCTCTGCTACTGCTTGAAGCCGTCTTCAAGTAAGCTAAGCCTGGTGAATTGCAGGGTTTAAAGGGACACTATAGTCACCTGAACAACTTTAGCTTAATGAAGCAGTTTTGGTGTATAGAACATGCCCCTGCAGCCTCACTGCTCAATCCTCTGCCATTTAGGAGTTAAATCCCTTTGTTTATGAACCCTAGTCACACCTCCCTGCATGTGACTTGCACAGCCTTCCATAAACACTTCCTGTAAAGAGAGCCCTATTTAGGCTTTCTTTATTGCAAGTTCTGTTTAATTAAGATTTTCTTATCCCCTGCTATGTTAATAGCTTGCTAGACCCTGCAAGTGCCTCCGGTATGTGATTAAAGTTCAATTTAGAGATTGAGATACAATTTTTTTTAAGGTAAATTACATCTGTTTGAAAGTGAAACCAGTTTTGTTTTTTCATGCAGGCTCTGTCAATCATAGCCAGGGGAGGTGTGGCTAGGGCTGCATAAACAGAAACAAAGTGATTTAACTCCTAAAAGACAGTAAATTGAGCAGTGAAATTGCAGGGGAATGATCTATACACTAAAACTGCTTTATTTAGCTAAAGTAATTTAGGTGACTATAGTGTTCCTCAGGGGATGTAACAGGGGGATAGAACACACTGTAAAGGTTATGGTTTTTGGAGTGTTCCTTTAAATCAAAATTTCTATTTTCATCTCATTGAATTGTGGTTGCTTTAACTTTACTTCCTTTCCTATTCCATTTGACTTATTTTGCTCTATTAACATATGTTGCTAAGAGTTGGTGTTACAAGGTTCCACAATTTGCTGTACAACATGGTACGTTTTATTACATTGTTATAATACAAAAATCATTAACTGAAAAGACTCCCACCTCATAAACAACAGCTACTGTGCTGCTATTTACTCTTTAATATTACTTGCAATCAGTTGGGTTGGCAGAGACGCAGCTTGGCACCCTAACGGAGGTGTCTTGGTAAGACCAGCTCTGAAAGCGGAGATTCAAGCAAAGGGTCCCATTTGTCTTACAGAATTCGGAACCTTATTTGTTGGCTAGGCTGTTCATGAAATTTCCTATAAGACAGAAGGCTGTTGCATTTATTCCAGGAAAAAAAAACAAAAAAAAATACACGTACAGCCATCAAAGGAGGAAATGGCTCAATGGGGATCTAGGTATTCTGTTTTGTCTACGCCAATCATACAAAGGCTTTTATGAAGTACTGTACATTAGTTCAGCTAAGTCTTCATTAAAATGTATTTAGATGGCCTTCAAATAAAATACAAAAAAACGGGGAAAAAAAACAGTCTTACAATGAAACTCAACTGGCACATTCCCAGACTCCCTGTTACTCTTCTATCACAAATGAATGCAATATCACGCACGCACTATTACTGCAAAATTTCTACGCTGTATTTTGCCAACAGCTCCTATATAACAGTTTTATCACAAGCCTGACAGCCACCATAAAAATTCCAGGCATTCTATATCAACAGCCCTCTTTGTACTAAGTTATTAAACATTAAATTTTTATTCGTCATTTGTATTCTGTTATGCAAAATAAGCTCCTTGATAAGATGTGTCTTCTTAATTAGACCCTTGATGCTTCTTGGATTGGGGTTGTCAGATTAGCTGGAAGAAGAGGCTCTGTGTTGAGCCAGCTCTCTACCAGGAGACCAATAGCTTTGTAACAACGATATTAAGTTAGAGGGGCCAAATGGAGGGCACTAGTAGGCTCAGGTGAGACGGTACATCTGTGCGAATCTTCTGTTCAGGCACTTTTCGCATAGCATCAGCAGGGCTGATGGAAATAGATTTGTTTGTTGTTTACAGCATGCAGCTGTGGATGCTGGTACATGGGACTTGTAGAAGATTGAAGTAAATTTGTACTGAGACTAAAATATTGTTCTTTTCTCCAGTCAGCAGTCTCTAAAATCTTATTGTCGAAAACTTTATCTATTTCTAACTCTCCCTGGGGTGATTTACATTTGCAGCTGCCCCGTTTTGTCATTCATCCTGTCCAATCCTGTCTTTAAACTATTACTTAGCAAGGAAAGGTGCAATATAGAGGAATGAAAATAGTTTTGTGGTTTGATGGATATATTGTCTGTTCGGGAGCTCAAAGCATTGGAGAAATCTGTAAAAGCAGTTTGGGAAAGAAAAAAATATTAAGGCAAATTGCTGGAAATTGTAATGTTTTACCTTTGCCAAGAACTATTTAAAAGCAAAATCAAAAGCATACACTACATCCCTATTTAATGTGACTTTGTAATTCTGTTACAGGGAAGAACAAATGGAGATTATGGCCAGGAAGTGCTCTTGTGGACACGGCTATTGGTGTAAATAATGGTCCTGGATCGACCATTGCTGTATTTATATAATTCTGAGACAGATTTGAGGACTTTGATCCTGTTATTCTAATATTGACGTAGGCACATGGCAGTCAAATAATATAATAGATTGGGTGATTAGAAACAGATTGTCTGCCATTTATCATGGCTGTCGGCTGTGTTAAGAGGAATCAATAGCCAAGATACAAATTGCCCTTGTACCTAATAGCATTCTGAAACTTTATATGTAATATACGCTGAAGGCTGGAGACAAAACTCACTCATATGTAGCCATGGCCATAGGAAGGAGAGTCTAAAGTTACACAAATTGCAGATCTGCAGTCATTTCGTAGGAAAAATAAGAAAAAGTGGAGACTCTGCAGATTTTACTTGACCCAAACTTTAGAAAGAGCCCAGTGTACAGATCAGCATGCAGAGCAAAGCCAGAATTCCAACATACAAAAGGCAACAGTTGGTTTCTTTCAAGGCCCAACTTGCCTTAAAAAGGCTGGTAACTTTTTTGAGTGCTTTTTATAGCATCCATTCACAAAGCTTACACCTGTAAGTCAACTCCTACATTAACCAATGGAATGTCAACATACAATTAAACCAACGCGTTTCATCAATACATAACCATGAACACGCGTCATTAAAATACTTCCGGACAGTGCTATGTCTAGACACATGGACTGGCCTTGTGGTTTGCTATTAAAGCTCTAGAATTGCAGTTATTAAACCAGTTAACTGTGAATAAGGGAACTCTAGAATATGCAGATAGAGGAATCATCTAGATAAAATATCACATTTAAAAAAAAAAATTCCCCATAATACCTAGCTCACCATTGAATATATATATATATATATATATATATATATATATATATATATATATATATATATATATCCTTATTGGTCAAGAAACAATGCAAGTGTTAATATGCTTTACTAAAATGTACTTCAGGCAGTTAATAAATGTAAAAAATTAAATAATATAGTTTTATATATATATATATACACCCACACATATATATATTTAGGGTGCTTATTACCATACTTAAAACTGCAGTAAATAAGCACCAACACTATAAATAACCCTTTTTATGTCTTGTGGCAATGTCTCAGCAAATTGATTAATCAGTGATGCAGGTTATTTCAGTTCCACCAAAGCAAACAACGTATCTATCAGTCCCAATAGATATATGTACGAGCACAGCCTTAAACTGAATTTGGACAAGGAGTAATTGAACAGCGAGGAATATAACAAATGTAATGGTCAAGTTGGCTTCCCTGGGTTTATCAACTTGTATTAACATGATAGAAATATGAATACTTATATCTTATCTCTGTTGCAGTTTATAACTGCATTAATCATTTACCGCAATATATATTTTTCATGTCACCGAGATTCTGGGGAGAAGATTACATTTCCACAGGAAGGCCAGAGAAGCGTCGGGTAGATAAGAGGTAGTACTGTATACAGTTGCTGTTTTTGGAGATACAGCATCGGATGATTAATAAAAATCACTGATTAAAAGCATCTATGTACTTTGAAAACAATAACTTTTCACAAATGTCAGTTATTTGCTCAGCTTTAGATAAATGCGGATGCTTTTCCTCTGAAGAAGTATAAAGGATTTAGAGTTTTCCTATTATACATTATATCAATGCCTAAAGGCCACACAGGGGTTGGAGGCAGGGGGTGACGGAATGATCACTATTCCCTAATAATACCCAGATAGGTAACTGAAATTCGGGGGCTGCCAAGGGTAGGGTGTGGGCACTAAATTAATATATTCCTCAGTTGAGTTAAGCCGTCTCTAGATTTGTGCATTCGTTTTCAAACTAATTCTGATTAATCCGAATTTGGAGTAATCGGTGGTTCTTCCATATTCTATAAACATGAAACACTATATGAAGGAATCATGAAACAAACAAAGCAGGCAATGGATAAACAATTTAGTTTGTTTCGCAATTCTTAGCTTCGTCTGTGGCACCAAAATAAAGTAAGATGATTAATGGGGAAAAAAATAAATTGATGAATTTTTCACAGTTCAATAAGAGTGGTTAACCGAGGGGAAACAAAGAGAATCAATAAAATATATATATATATATATATATTTCTATAATTATATATTATTGAATTAACATTAAATATCTTTATTAATTATGTATTAAAGGCTCCTCTTTCTCTGCTCGTTATTGGTTACTAATTTTAATTTGTGAACCAAATTGCTCACAAATGTGCCTATAACGTACTGTAAAAATAAATAAATAAATATATATATATATATACATATATATATATATATATATACACACACACATATTTATATTATCTATACATTTTGTAAAACATTGGTTGACACATTTTTGTGCCTTTATGGTTCATCAGAATGTTTTTCCCGAAATGATTGCATGGATGAAAAATGTCCAAACTGAAATGCTACATGGACGAATCTCGAAATTGATGAGACAATTTATTTACATTTTTGTCCGAACCAATTTTTTTAATTCCATGCACAAGTCTAGTCATCACTGCTTTCTACAGGTCATCAACTTTGCAAGTGAGGCTACTCATACTCCTCAACATAGCACAGAATTAACAATGGTTCTCAAAGCATTAATCGGTCTCTGATGCATATTAAAGCCTACAAGAGCAGCAGGTGAGTCGCTCAAACTTAAGCAGACCTTTGGGGAATAAACCAGAAGTATGTCTCTTAAAAAGAGGCTTTATGAAAGTTATATTCCCAAGTAAGTGTACTTTATATTTCCACGTTAGTTTGCTGGTTTAGTCTTTCCAATGTAGCAACATTTAAGGCGTGGTATATTTTGGTATACATGTATAATATATGTTAATTGTGACTTGTGACAATGTCTTTAGAACCTCTCAATGGCATTATTTAAAAAAAAAAAACACACGGCATGGTTGTATGCTTAATATTATGTCTCACATATTTGCAGTGGGCTGTAGTCGTTGATTGGAGAAATGCCTTAAGAATGGTTTGAAAACTTACCTGTGGTCCACCATGTGCCCACCACTGCCTCCTCAGCAAAAAAGGGCTATGCTCATTGATTTAAAGTGCCCAGTTGGCACGGTTATCTAAGCAGCAGGCCATGAACAGAAATACTTAGCTCAGTGGACCTAATGGAACCTCCTCATAGGAGCTTCTGGCTCCAGGGAGGCAAAAATGGGTGCTCAGTGGACCTCAGGCAGGTTGTGGTTTACTACTTAATCTGTTAGAGTGCCAGGAGTAATCTCTCTCTACAGCGGATTTTAATAATATACTTTTTAAAAGTACATAAAACAAATAAATATATTTTTTAAGCATTAATATCTTTAAAAGCATACATAAAAAATGGATCATGCTATTTGTCTTTAAAGACACATTCAGTAATGTAGCCTACCCTCTGTTGCTTTTTTTTATGTTTTAATGACGGAGCCTGTGTCTTTGTGATTAGATTTAACACGTTGAAATATTGGGGAGTAGTGATGTCCCGAACGGTTCGCTGGCGAATAGTTCCTGGCGAACATAGCATGTTCGCGTTCGCCACGGATGGCGAACATATGCGATGTTCGGTCCACCCCCTATTCGTCATCATTGAGTAAACTTTGACCCTGTACCTCACAGTCAGCAGACACATTCCAGCCAATCAGCAGCAGACCCTCCCTCACAGACCCTCCCACCTCCTAGACAGCATACAATTTAGATTAATTCTGAAGCTGCATTCATTTTATTTTTTTATTATTTTTTTTTGTGTGTGTTTATTATACATTATCCTCTATAGCCAGTAACCTGTGTTTATTATACATTATCTAGCCAGTAACCTGTGTTTATTATACATTATCCCCCATAGCCAGTAACCTGTGTTTATTATACATTACCCCCCATAGCCAGTAACCTGTGTTTATTATACATTACCCTCCCATAGCCAGTAACCTGTGTTTATTATACATTATCCCCCCCATAGCCAGTAACCTGTGTTTATTATACATTATCCCTCCATAGCCAGTAACCTATGTTTATTATACATTATCCCCCCATAGCCAGTAACCTGTGTTTATTATACATTATCCCCCATAGCCTGTAACCTGTGTTATTTATACATTATCCTCCCATAGCCAGTAACCTGTGTTTATTATACATTATCCCTCCATAGCCAGTAACCTGTGTTTATTATACATTATCCCTCCCATAGCTAGTTACCTGTGCTTATTATACATTATCCTCCCATAGCCAGTAACCTTTCTTTATTATACATTATCCCCCCATAGCCAGTAACCTGTGCTTATTATACATTATCTTCCCCATAGCCAGTAACCTGTGTTTATTATACATTATCCCCCCACAACCAGCAACCTGTGTTTATTATACATTATCCGACCCCCACAACCAGTAACCCTGAGCGGCGGTGGGGGCCCTAAATAAAAATTGTGGGGGGGGGACCTAATGTCCTCCCCCTGGCTCCCACCCCTGAGCGGTGGGTGGGGGCCCTTAACAAGAATAAGGGGGGGGACACCTAATGTCCTCCCCCTGGCCCCCACCCCTGAGCGACGGGTGGGGGCCCTAAATACAAATGGGGGGGACCTAATGTCCTCCCCCTGGCCCCCATCCCTGAGCGGTGGGTGGGGGCCCTAAACAAGAATAAGGGGGGGACCTAATGTCCTCCCCCTGGCCCCCATCCCTGAGCGGAGGGTGGGGGCCTAAACAAGAATAAGGGGGGGCCTATTGTCCTCCCCCCTGGCCCCCACCCCTGAGCGGAGGGTGGGGGCCCTAAACAAGAATAAGGAGGGGGGACCTAATGTCCTACCCCCTGGCCCCAACCCCTGAGCGGTGGGTGGGGGCCCTAAATGAAAATTTAACCCCCCTCCCCCCAGGTGACTAGGGGTCCCCAAACCCCTAGTCACCCCCTCCCCCCCAAAAAAATAAACTCCAACCTACCCCCCTCACCCTAAAAATAATAAGGGGGGGGCATTTAACTAAGTACCTTTAAAAATAAAAATACACTTACCATTCGATGTTTCCTTTTTCTAAAATCTTCTTTTTTCAGCCCCCAAAAAGGGCAAATACAAATCCATAATAAACGACGCAATAAAAAAATAAAAATAAAAATAATAATCCATCTTCACCCGGCGAGGGCTCCACGCAGACTGAGCTCTGCAGGGCCGGGGAAGGCTTATAAAGCCTTGCCCCGCACTGCAATTAGGCTCAGAGCACTCTGATTGGTGGGTTTAAGCCATCCAATCAGAATGCTCTGACAGGTAAATTAAGAGACTGACAGGTAAGTCTCTACATTTACCTGTCACAGGTTTGAAATCCACCAGAGTGCTCTGTGTCATTTTACACAGCGTGGGAAAGTTCTTTGGAATTTTCCCACGCTGTGTAATTTGACTCATAACTCTCTGATTGGTTACTTAATCCACCAATCAGAGTGTTATGAGTCAAATTACACAGCGTGAGGGGGCGGGGCCTGACTGCAGAGCAGAGCAGACGTGTCTCCATGTGGCTCCCGCACCAAACGACTAATTAAGCCGAAAAAATACATATTTAAGCGGAGACGAGACGCATACTGTTCTAGATATGGCAAACAGAACCGGGACCTACCGGGGGACACCTCATGTTGCCTATCCAAGCGGAATCTCCGTTTCGGCTCCTGCGGCCCACTCACACGGCTGGCGTGGGGGGGACGGCCGCTCCCCTGCGTCTACGAGCCGCAACACGACTAAGCAAGTACCCCTGTTCCCCCCCCTTTGGACCGGTGGGGGTCATCCCGGTCCCCGCCGACCCGACGCATAGAATGGAGCCATATCTGGCAGCTTCAACTCAACTGGGCATCAATAGCGGCAGCGGACACAAGATGGCGGACGAGCCCATGCGGCCGGAACCCACATTGCCACAAGCTACTGGTGAGCAGTTCACCCCAGGGGAGCACTACTCAACGCAACTTACCTTGATCTTCCAGCGCTTTTGGGACAGCCTGGAGCAACATTGTAAGCTGAAATACCCAGCCCCTGAGAAACAAGCGGAGAGGCGGGGGAAGCTGAATGTGAGGGGGCCACGCTCAGGCACATCACACAGAACCGAAGGCTACACTCACAAAGACAGCCATCCCAGGCCGAAGGCCAAACGGAGACGCACTCCACGGCACCGACCACAACGCCGGAAGCCCGACCCCCGCTGGCGGCGGCAGAACACCCGGGTTTTCCAGGACGCCCACAATGGGGTAGACCCGGCCTCAAAGAGTCACCGAGTCTGTGGCACAGAGCTGCTGACCTTCCAAACGGCCTGGGGCTGGAGGCCGGCCTCCCATCACACGCTCCTCGCTCTACTCATGGGGACATTCCACACACATGCTGCAGTGCCACCCCGTAAAGGCATCGGCTGAAAGTGGCCCAAGCGACCCGCGAGACCTGCTCGCGGATACCCCCGGCCGCCAGATGCACCCGGCAGGGAAGCCCCCCTGGGACTGTCCGTGTTGTCAACCACGTACCCAAACACACCTGCGGCTGGCTGCCGCCTGACGGTGCCAAAATGAACTGGCGGTCTTTCAAGCATCTATAGTAATTTACTGTAGCCTGGCATACTATACTCTGTTTCTCATGTATTCGCCTAATATGTTTAACCCACCTCGCTAAGGAGAGGGAAGTATTTCCTTTTTATATGAGCCACAGGTGAATGCCTGCGGTGACAACTGGTGACACAGATCCTGCGCCACTCACTGAGGGCCTAGGCTACACACAGAGAAAGAGGACTAACCGCTGCCTAGCATAAGCCTGGTCATCAGTTAGTGGCATACACTAAGACCCTTGTACTACACACGCATACCTCACGACAGTGACATAACTATGATCAGAATATTTGTTTACCTTGTACTCACAAATGCCTGTTAGGACACTTAGTGGCTCAACTGCACTGTATCCCATCGTTCTGTACTATTCCTACTAATTAATCTACTACCTTCTTAGCCATAGCTCTGTATGCCTTAACTAATTGTTAAAAGCAGGTCTTGTGATATACACTACTTGACCTCTCTGCATCATATACTAAATAGCTACTACTACATTGTCAGACCTGTTAGTAAATTAGGACTACACCAGTGTAGCTGATCTAGCACTGTTAAGCATCGATTATTCTCTTTATTTTATTTTAATTTACTTCAGTTAACCAAGCTTGTATCAATATGTTGTTCACATGACGTTTTAAAAAAAACCAAAAATATGGCAGTCTTTCTTATGACTGTATTACATACCATCGTGTTATTATTAACCTGTGTTAACCCCACAATGCCTCCTCTTTCTATTCTGTATCCTATAACGCATGTGCCATAATAAAAGAAAGATTTACAGATTACACAGCGTGGGAAAATTCCACAGAACTTTCCCACGCTGTGTAAAATGACACAGAGCACTCTGATTGGTGGATTTCAAACCAACCGGTAATTGTGACAGGTAATTGTAGAGACTTTATAAGCCTTCCCCCGCCCTGCAGAGCTCAGTCTGCGCGGAGCCCTCGCCGGGTGAAGATGGATTTTTTTTTTTTTTGGTGTCGGTTATTATGGATTTTTATTTGCCCTTTTTTGGGGGCTGAAAAACGAAGATTTTAGAAGAAAGAAAACATCGAATGGTAAGTGTATTTTTTTTTTAAAGGTACTTAGTTAAATGGTCTCCCCTCATTATTTTTAGGGTGAGGGGGGTAGGTAAGAGTTTATTTTTTTGGGTGAGGGGGTGACTAGGGGTTTGGCGACCCCTAGTCACCTGGGGGGAGGGGGGTTAAATATGTAGTTAGGGCTCCCACCCACCGCTCAGGGGTGGGGGCCAGGGGGGAGGACATAAGGTCCCCCCCAATTTTTGTTTAGGGCCCACACCTACCGCTCAGGGGTGGGGGCCAAGGGGGAGGACATTAGGTCCTCCCCCCTTACTTTTGTTTAGGGCCCCCACCCACCGCTCAGGGGTGGGAGCCAGGGGGGAGGACATTAGGTCCCCCCCAATTTGTGTTTAGGGCCCCCACCCACCGCTCAGGGGTGGGGGCCAGGGGGAGGACATTAGGTCCTCCCCCCCTTACTTTTGTTTAGCGCCCCCACCCACCGCTCAGGGGTGGGGGCCAGGGGGAGGACATTAGGTCCCCCCAATTTGTATTTAGGGCCCCCACCCACCGCTCAGGGGGGAGGACATTAGGTCCCCCCCTTATTCTTGTTTAGTGCCCCCACCCACTGCTCAGGGGTGAGGGCCAGGGGGGAGTAGTTTTAAAGCACGTTATTCCAAACAATTTAGGAATGTTAGGTGATTTATGCCCTTTATGGATTAAAACCAGACTCTGCATCAACTATGTAATTTTCCATGGATCCCCCTCCGGCATGCCACAGTCCAGGTGTTAGTCCCCTTGAAACAACTTTTCCATCACTATTGTGGCCAGAAAGAGTCCCTGTGGGTTTTAAAATTCACCTGCCTATTGAAGTCTATGGCGGTTCGCCGGGTTCGCCCGTTCGCGAACATTTGCGGAAGTTCGTGTTCGCCGTTCGCGAACGGAAAATTTCATGTTCGCGACATCACTATTGGGGAGAAATGGCATTAAAAAGTTAATATGTGGCTTCAGACTGACATATGCAGATTGTTCCTACAGAGCGGTTTGGCGATAAACCGGGTGTTTTGTGTAGTTATGTCAACAGTGAGAAAACAAACAAGTTGGTAACCAAGAGGGGGAATAGAGCTCATACATATAGCACATTTATATGAGACTGCACCTGTAACCCCCTAATATCTAAAGTGTATTTTAACAATGCTGTTAAACAAAGCATTTCCCGGCCTTGCGGGGTCATGGAATAGGGGTCGACAGATTTGGCAACCAAAGTGCCTAAAAAGTGGAAGGAAAGGATTTCGTGATTATTTTCAATGTAATTGGAATAACATACAACAACAGGAAGCCACTTCGTTAAGGCATGCTGGTATTTGCTCATTCACTCCGTGTCTGAAGAGAGATGCACAATGAGACATCAATGCGTTGTGCATGGAAGTTCATGCTGTCGTTGTACAATACATGCTTTTAACTCTAAATCCCATGAAGCAAATACGAGGACTAGTAATGCATTGCTATGAATGGTTTTATAGGAACTAATTCATGATGTGTATACGTTGGAGTTATCTCGTTATATGCTTGTTATTGCAGCAAGATATTTTTCTAACCCTTTGACTGCCAGTGTAATTCCTGCATTCTTTAGTTCTGTGTTTGTTTAACCATAAATTCCCAAGTTCTTATGAATAGCACTGACATTTGTTGTATTTTTGTTTTCTGATGATATATTCTTTTCATATAATAAATGTATTCAAAGTCACCATTTAATATTGTTGAAAAATAAAAGATGGGGAATGGTTAAAAAAACAACAATATAATATAATGTATTTTCATAGTATTGCCAAAAATAATGTTCCCTAACTAACGTAACTAGACAGTTACCTGTGTTTTTACATAAAGTAACATTACTGTTTGGAAGCTGCAATATTGGTATGTTTGGCCCATATACCAAACCTAAGACTGCCCAACAAATGCATTTTTAATTTAACTTTTTTCTGTTTTTCATGCTAATACACAGCATTATATTTTGTATTATTAAAATCCATTCAAGCACAGGTGGTGTATAAAATGCAAAAAATAACATACAACAAAAACATAACGTCATCCAGCTACATCCAGGGAGTCTTGCTAAAGCATGCGGGAGAAAATGCACTTCACCCTGCTCCTGTCACCTGGAAGAGGGGCTGAGCCCACCCCATGTGGTCATGCAAAGTGCATATACCAGTGCAATTAAACTTTGGGTGCTGCCCAAACTGGGGCACTCCTTGGCACCAAAAGTTGTTTTCATAAAGATATTCCATTTCCAGAATATCCACCCACGTCCATTCAATTCTAATCAAATTTCTGATGAGATAGTTGGGGAAATTTTCAAAGGCTTATCAAAGATAAATATATGATAAATAACAGTGAACAGTGTATTATGGGAAAGTAATAATGCCACCTATCGAGGGGTTCTGGAGACATCATAATACATTAAAAGACTGAAGGTTTATAGATATCTTCAGAACTCTAAGCATGCACTATTTCCCCCATTCTACAAATGTTTATGTTAATGTTTTATAATATTTTAAGCTTGGTGGAATATGAATGGAGTTAGGGTTAGTGTCTTCTATGTCTCAATGCTGTCTGAGATTAATGGGCATTACAGTGTTAGGTGGCAACTCTATGTGAGGCAGCCATTTATTCAGCTCAACTGAGAAGGCAGCAGAATGGAACATGCATGCTGTAGATTGGAGCTCCCAAACTGTACTCAAGATAACCCTGCAGTACTCCAAGTTCATTATAGAGAATTATTCACACAGATGACGTTAGATCCATGAATAATTATAGAAAAAAAACAAAAAATAAATCTGCCTGTTGAAATAATGGGCAGATCACGGAATCTATATACATACACATATATACTTATATTTATTATATTATAAAGTATGTCAATATAGAAAGTATGCAGACATGAACACTAGTCTGTGGATGATAGTTGTTGCCAGACATGATGTTGACCTACTGAGTTTTTGCCATACAATCAAGTATGTGCCTTGGTTTGAATGACATGCACATACTGACTCCTACCACCAGGGCCACTTAAAATCACTGAAGTGTTTATGTTGATTGGGGTAACCATTTAATGAATCAGAGTGATGCCAAGATTCCCAATCGGACTTACTGAGCGTCCATACAGCTAGGAGGATCAGACCAGCAAACATTACACACACACACATACTACACACAGTCAGCAAACATTAGACACACACACACATACTACACACTGACAGCAAACATCACAACATTACACACAGCTGTCACACAACACACACCATAGGGGACAGAGGTTAAGACACTTATTCACTAAATTTTGAATGATCACATATGAAATCTGAATGTTAAGACTGAAGCAATAAATTGTGACAATAGCCGAACTGAATAATTTTTCAAAACCAGCTTTGTGTGTCTCGTTTTCCATTTGAATTTAATAATGAAAAATGTGGAGTTTAGTGAATAACCAGGTCAAAATCCAGGTACTCTAGGCAGGTACCTCAATCTCAAATTATTTTGTATGTCAGGACAAGTAGATAGTCATGACAGACCGGTAGATTGGGCTACCTCGTTAGTTCCTTGGGCAGGTATTTTTTTTTTTTTAATTTCCACACTCCTGTATGCACACGTACTATCTAAATAATCAACATCCCTTATGCATTTTTGAAGTATATTTGAAGTATTTTGAATGGGATTATTGTACATAGAATACTGTAAACTTACAACTACTGTGTAAACATAACAAATTCCTCTTACTAGTTACTATGCGACGTGCCTGAACACAAGGAATGTTTCTCTTTTAATGGTTAACAAGTAGGTATCTGCCTCAATTAAGCTATTGCTCAGTTTAGCACTTCTACACTTTCAACAGCCTTATAACGATATCATGGATTTTTAATTTTACATTACCAGCTTTCAAGGGTTAGGTATGACATTCGTGTTATATTAGCACCCTTTACATTTCCTATAACACCTACAGAGGTCAACATACTGCAACAATAAGAAACGAAGGACAAGTGTTTGGACGAATCATACTGGAGGAAAAACTGAGATCACCTGTTAAAGTATATAGAGTATCTGTAGTGTTAGTGTTACGAAGGAAGAAGAGACAGAAAAAAATAAATCGCTAGGCTGCAATTACATATGGCGATTGAGTGGTATTGGTACCTGTGATGCAGATTTCATCACAGAAATTTCCCGTGGCAATCTAGCTGGCTGAACAACCCAGGAAATGTTTATTTTTTTTCCTCTTTGATTTATAAACACATATCTTGCAAAACATAAATAGATGTGCATTTCAAAGCAAGATAGTGTCTGCTGAGGTGAGATTACCAGGTCCAGTGGCAGAACCGGAGCAGCCGGTGCGACTGCACTGGGGCCCACATGCTTTGGGGGCCGATTGCTATTAAAGGGCCTCGGCTCCTAATCGTTGCACCAGGGCCCTCTCAAATTCATTCCACCACTGATCAGATCTCTGGTGTAATGCCATTAATTTTTGATTTGCAGACTGCATATTGATTAAAAGTGAATATTTGAATAAAAGTAGATACACACACACACACAAGCTATATTGTTTTTATGCAGTGACGTGAGTAAGAAAAAAAAAAGATGACTGTACAGAGCTATTGGCCAAGTAGTAAAAGCACAATGAAACTCAGATATACAGAGGTCACAGTAACGCTCATAGTCAAATAATTGAATGCTATGCTAATTGTCAGATTGTGCAGAGAATTACTCATAACAGTATAGCTTTGTAGATAACCATTATTAGCCCCTCGTTCCTGGTGCTATTTATTTTCATTTTTTTTATTTTTGTAATGTCGATAAATATCAGAAATTATTCATCAGTAGAATATAAAAGAATTACTAATCTGATTTTGCTTCACCACTAACATTTTCTAAATCACAAAAACAGCTCAATAAAAAGAGAAATTTGCTATGAAATAGTGTTTATTAACATTATGTTGAAGGTTCATTCTAAAAGTGTAATAATAAAACATGTTTAAAATATCAATCTGTTGCTGCGTAGTGATCAACAGACTGCAGAGAAATTAGACCTTCAGATGAGCAGGAAAATAGGAAACTAACCTCATTTCCCTATTGTTTTTTTCCAAGCAACATTGCTGATTCCATCCAGAATTGTAAACATGCAACAAACTGTCAAGCGATCATGTACAAAGATGGTTAACAAACACCCGTATTTATCTAGCTTTCTTCCCTTCCTTGCCATGGGCATAAATTGCAGCTCAACTCATCTCAATCTTTTCATTAGTCAGTTATTTGTAGAATCTGGGTTGCAATAGCCCAAGTTAATAGGCACAAAGCCCTTGCATCATTTGTCTGCAAACAAATCTGTGTTATGGAGGCCATGAAAAATAAATCACTAACGGGAGAATTCAGATCAATCTGGCTGGAAACTATCCTTCCCCTGAAATAATTCTTGCTGGCTCATTTTAAATATATTCCAACCTCCTTTTACTTTGAGAGTGCCTTCTTGCTGATAATTGTAATCCTAGTTTCCTGGTTGATGTACAGGATCTCAGGGATTACTTAAAAAAAATTGCCACAAAATCAGCATCCAGTTCATGGAGCTGGCATATAATTATATTTTTGGAAGTCACTGCTATACATGTGTTCTCCAGATTACAAAATGCTTACTATAATACACATCATGTTTTACATTGGCTGCATCACAGCCATTTTTTTTAATTTATTTTTTTAAATCACTTTGCCTGCCAGATGTAATACATGCAAGATTACTTCGCTAAGACTCTTGGTAAAAGGTTCAGTTTTTAAGGGTTTGTACTAACCCTTGAGTTTTTATCACATTGCATGGTTTGTTTTTTCATGAATGAAACTGTCATGTATTAAATCGCCGATATCTCAAACTACCGATGGGTAAAGTTTTTTGGGGATATGATCTGTTCTACCATAAAATATGTCACGTTTTAGTCTATGGCCTTCATATACCAAAGCTGGATGGTGACTCACGCTTTCATTTTATATTTTATTCCATAATCCCATAAATATTTCACTTCACCATGCCATATTACCATGTCAATCGTGGTTCATGATATAAGCCATTTTGTTTGATATTTTAAGTACGGCTTCCCAATCCAGTCGCTACCAAAACAGGCCAAAACTATTCCCATCCCTGTTAAATCCCTCCCAGGCTGCCTATTGTGTTCTGGCTCCTGGTGATCCAGCAGCTATAGCAGAAGGTATTTGCATTCACACCCTACACACGCCTCTTTCTGTGCTTCCTTGTATCCGGATATGTGTCTGAGTAGAACTAAATGCAGATTTATGACATCATGACTCATGATGCGATGAGTCTAATAAATGCAGTGTGCGAATACATGCATCAGTCACTCCTAAAGATCCCTCGCTAGTATGGAAAGCCTGACCATGGAGCTTGCCACACCAGAATATGACATTAACATTCAAGTTTGCAATATCCTACACTAGGCTAGGCACCTTTTCAATTTGGAAGATACAGGTGTGATGAAATTACATATATACCCAACTGAAATATATAATAACTATTTCCATGAATAATTACGTTAGATGATCTAGATACAGTATTAGTCATAGAAGAAAATATAAGCTAAACAACATGAAAAGGGCTGCCATTTCTAAGAACACATTTTCAAGAGAAAGGGAAATATAAACAAGGCCAAGTTAGGGTGAACAAGTAAGACGGGGTAATATCCAGCAATTGGTTCAATTCAGGGAAGTTTACAATATTTATTTATTGATGCGATTCTGTGTCTTGGCCGTGGATACTGAGCATTTACACGGAGCTGAGCCTGACTGAATGCCGTCTAACAGCACTAAATGCTCTAATGTACTGAAAAGTCATAAATATAGAATGTACTTTGTGGCCACTTCTTTGGCTTGCGGCACGGAGGTGAAATTTCAGAAGGCACCAAGTACAGCGAAAAATGATTGATGGCATGTTTTAAAGGGAGTATTATAGACTTATTTTTATTTTTTGTAGTGACTAGACATGTTTAATGCTTAATGCTTATGTTTTGAAAAATATGAGAATGGAGAATTTTGCTTTGCTAAACATACCGAGGATTTCTCATCTATATATTATGGAAGTAAGGTACAATGAATTAAAAGCAGTAATGCAGACTCTTTGCAACTGTTTGCAAAAAGAACACACACTTCTTCTGTTCAATTTATTATTATAACCTCATTGTAATTCACCAGTTAGGAAAACTTATGAAAATTAATTATTGGTGCCCTTTGTCACCTTTTGTTCCTTTTTACTTAAACATGTTCTTTTCCCCTATTGTACAACGCTGCTGAATATATTGGAACTTCTAAAATAGAATGAATGAATAATAAAAAAAAAAAAAATATATATATATATATATATATATATTTTATAACCAATAGGGAGGTATGACATAATGCAATGCCTGCCTTTCTCTTAGAACTGTCTGTGGACATATACAGTGCTATAATGCAGGTTGGCATCTTGGCTAGCCCTAATTTCAGTTTAGGTGTCCTTGTGCCATTGGGGAACTGCTACGTGTCAAGAAAGGCTATTTAAACCTCCTTTGTTTGTAGTGTGTGATCATTTGTTATGGGACAGTGAACCAGCAATGTGGAATGTTCCTAAATGTTCCTTAATTCTAATTGTTATAATTCATAACATTATATTACTTTCCTGCTTCTCGCTTTGATCCTAGACTGCCCCCAATCTTCTTGGTGCTACTTGGACTGACCACAGATTTCCTAAATAACAATATGTTAGACTTTCCTTGAAGACACAATTTTTATTGTTAATGCAAAAACAAACATTCCAGATCTAGTCTACATTAGCGATAAGACCTATTTACATAAGAAAGGTAGCATCTGTGATACCAGTAGTGATGGGAAAACATGTTGTTATATAGTATATAGATATGAATGTTGTCCATATGGATCAAGGTTTGCCAACCATTTATTTGATACAATATGGCTATGGTTAGTGTCTGTGCTTCTTTTTCAGGCCTGTTCTAAAACAAACACCCATCCAATGATCTCAGCTTGGATTGAGAAGATAACTCTGATTATAGACAGATATATCTATGATTTGGTAAGATACTCCAATTGCAAGCAATAGTTTTATTGTTCCCAAAGAGCAACAAGGCACACAGAATTATGTTACTACCACCGGAAAGATCCACTATTGCATCTTTTACTTGAAATGTTAATATTGCACTGTGGTTTTATAGATAGTTTCTTTTTTTTATCCCAAAATCTTTTCATCTCATATTCGTTCACAGTCTCTCTCTACGTGATTCATTTCTTTAAGATCTTGTTTTAGTTTTAAGTCATCAATTACTCAAACTTTGTTGGCCTATCTTTCCTCTGCCATCTGGACCCCATACCTTATTTTAAAGCATGTTCAAATAATGACAACCTTCTTTTCACAATTAATTTATGGGCTGTGGGGACCATTTTTCATTTTTTTATCACGCGCTTCCATTTGATCTCTCATATCTTTCTTCTGCATCTGCAACCATAGTGTATAAATCTTCCTCTCCAGCATTGTCACAGAGTGGAAGATATATAGGCCGAACTCCCTATTAGTTCCACAAAACTGACCTTAATTTTTTTTAAAATGGTACAGATGTGAATAAAGTTTAGTAGGAAGATTTCTTTTGATTTAGTTTCCAGTCTTTTGTTGTTGTTGTTGTTGTTGTTGTTGTTCTTAGCACATAGCTCGTTTACAACATTAGGTTTTAGATGTTCCTTGTTCCTTGACATTCATAAATCAATTAACGTATTAGTGTTTGAAAAGTCACAATCTCTATGTTTGTGATGTTAAAAGAGTCCTCTTCAAAAACAGAATATGTGATTCTAATGACTAAATCTTTAATACATTTTTTTTTTTAAAAAGAGCATTACTTAGAAAAGTTTAATGCGTGTTATAGATTAATTTCAGTGCTTTATATGTGCTATATTTTCTAGAAAAAGTATGATTCCCCGGCAAAGAAAGGTTCACAAGACAGCAGATATTTCATATTCTGTCACAGACAGTAAACAGTGGTGTAAGGGGTTAAAATGTCCAATTAATGTTGTCATAGAGTTGTGATGCTGAAAGCTGCATGTTTTGTGTCACTATCAGAAAATATATAGGTGCAATTCAGCTTCACCAGATCCAATATAATTTTTTTATTTTTTTTTAAATGGAGTAGCATTTTTATATTATAGATTTTTGTTTTTAAAAATTGTCAAGGTAAGAAAATTTTAAAAAAATATCTTTGCAGTTTCCTTGTTCATGTTAACCTGGTATAGTTAACATCCGTGGGTCATTTTTTTTTGTATGAGACGCTAAAATCCAGGGTTATTTAAGTCAATATGTGGAACTTATAATTGTAATTTGTAAGCCACAAAATCTTATCCACATTCAGTGTTACAAAGTGTACAACTGTAGTTTCAAGTGTAGCAGCTCCATTTATATTGTGCCTTCCATGACAAGTTCAAGGTACAAATATCCTTAAAACGACTTTAGAAATGCAAAACTGTACATTATTCGTCCCCAAGGTACATTGATATTTACCATACTGGAGTTCCCCTATTGTCATATGAATACATTACTGGTACAGAGGTCAGACCATGGCTCTATCACACTTTGGTTGGAACTGCAGCGATGCATGTTATTACTAATGACATTGTTGTCTGTTATATTTACCATTCATAGTAGGATGGACAATAGACAGATTCAAGATGAACAGATGAAAATATAGGAAGATTCAATAACAATCAATAACCCCAAATTCCACGTATAAAAAACTACCGAAAAGAAGTTGTAGCCAATAACTTTCCTTAGATCTGTGTCAAAAAAGTACACTGTCATGATTAGGAAGCTAACTTGATCTATGCGGGTCTAGAGCTAAAAGCATTTAATGCAAAGTACTCAGAAGGAATGATTGCTAAAGAAAGAATATATATTGCTTCTAAAAAAAAATCAGATTTTTTTACAATTTATTTTCACAAGTTAATATTGTTCTCAACAGAAGTTACATTAATTTAGGAGTCAGCTTTACTGTCCTGCTGTTTTATTTGAGAAACTGATATAAATAAGAATGTGAAAATAAAGTGAAATAAAACAAACAAAATAACAAAGCTGGGATTGTAACAGAGTTTCGGTTCACATAACAATATCTGCGCATTTTCGTTGTTTAACATAAACAGACTCACGTCCAAAGTATAGGAATGCTAATTAAGCAGAAATCATGACCAGCTGTTTATTAACACCCCTAAGGTTCATGGGATTTAGATAGTAGGCAGTTTTCATGGACTAATTTAACAATGGAAACACCTTTATTGATATAATGGCCAATTATAATTACTTGCACTCTTTTTCCTCTATTTACATTCATGGGTAGAGGAAAGTGTGCGGCTTGACAAAACCATGGGAAAGGATTCCGCCTTATACAGTTGATGACTATAATTTGATGCTTTGTAGTTTTTACTATATGTGAGGTTACATTTTTCTATTATCAAACTGGGGCAAATATCCTCCCAACTTCTAACGCAATTAAATTATTTTTTTTTTTTATATAAATAAAATAAAAATAAATTAAACCAAAAGCACTCCTTCAATTTTAATTTGCTTGTATTGTTGAAAGTTTGGACCAGATGCTGCCTAAGGGGTCAGACTTAGATATTAATGGGGAAGCTAAAACATTAGCCTGCTCACTAGGGATACTACTACATAGAAAATATCCTAAAGTCATCATACAAAAAGATTAACAACATTTATATGTTTGGCACCTCCCTCGCATGCTTCGCTGTGAACAAATAAAACTGAGAAATACAATGTAAAGATTCATGTTTCAAAAGACAAATATTGCTTTTTACATTCATGTCCCTTGTTCTATGTTAACTGCAGAAAGAAACCGAACACAGTTTTACTGACCCCCTTGGGAACTATAACGGCTATTTCTGAGCCTGAATCTTGCGGTTTAATTTAATCATTTATTATATTAATATTCAAATGGGCTGCATCTTATTAGCTACTGCAAAGATCTTAGTACGTTTGAAATAAATAGCTAATTATGCTTTTCAAGAGATGAGTTCTAAAGACTTTGGTACACT
The DNA here is from genome assembly GCF_036172605.1 of Pelobates fuscus. Taxonomy (NCBI): domain Eukaryota; kingdom Metazoa; phylum Chordata; class Amphibia; order Anura; family Pelobatidae; genus Pelobates; species Pelobates fuscus. Next base: position 18,172,133 of record NC_086328.1, read on the forward strand.
TGAGCTAATGGAACAGTTCATTTAAAGATTTGCTGTTTATAAATATATATATATATATATATATTTTGTTTTTGCAGAAATCAGCAATTGTGTTCTCTCACCCTGAACCAAACGCGGACATGGTATACATGTGCTGTATTAGAATATAGTATAATGCATAATTTAAAACATGCAGAACATTGTGCTTCTTTCCTCACTAGGAGGCACGTTTTTATTTTTATTCTAAAGAAAGCAACATAGCTTTCAATTTGGTCCTTTCTTGAAAATCCAATCTAAAAGGATTCAGAAAACCTTGTATTGGAGGTAGTTCCAAATTTGCCTAAAAAAAATAAAAAAAAATTAAATAAAAAGATTTATTAATGCAACTTACTAATTCTGAATTTAATATTTAAAGTACAGTGAAATCATTGTGACAAATGGCATTAATGAGAATGGACATAACTAATATATATATAGTATTAGACTTGTATATAGAGGAAACATTCTGTTCTGCCAAATCAATTTATCAGGACAAAAAAGAAATCTTATGTTGATCACCGAAATTTTGCCGTGTGGCATTTCAGGCCAGACAACTTTCAATTTCATATATGCGATTGTTTCAGGATACGTGTTTGAACAAACCAAAATGGTATGGATGGCCATTCACTATATGGCAAAATATACACAATATAAATATAAAAAAAAAAAAAAACAAACAAACAGATTTGATGGCACTCCAAGTTGGTTTTAAAGATAAAATGAATGAATACATATTTGCTCCCTGAATGCTCCACTGCAGGACAGTGTACATAAGAACCAATAGGAAGGCAGGAACTCACAGGACTTTTAACTCACAAACTTGAAAAACTTTTAATCTGTGTTTAACATCCATGTGCGCATAGTCCACGTTTTTGACCTGAACCCAGTCCTTACTCAAGAAACTCACAAAGGCTGATTACTGTAAAGCCATGACTGAATAAGAACCAGGGCCGTATTAAGAGCCCATTGGGCCTAGTGCTGACAATTAGGATGGGCCTAATTACAGAATCTTATCAACAAAAAACACAAACAGTTCAAACTCCAAATCGTCATGTATCTGGTGGAGGTGGTGTTGGATGGAAACTCACAGGATATAGCTACCAGAAAACACATACCCATGTTAATCTCTCACTTTCATCTTTCAAGTAGATCCATACTGTGGCGGGCCGCCTGGTATCCCGACTGGGTTGCTTCGCCAAACACGCTTCCTGGTGATCACAGAGCTACCATAAGCACTTCACCAGGACACCATTAGCACTTTCAGCCCCTTGCCGCCGAAGCTTGGCTGGGGTCTTGCAGTCTCCTCCAACCCTGGACCCAAGTGCTGGATCCAGCTCCCAGTGGGAAGACCTCTCCTCCAAGAGAGTATAGCAGGTATAGTAATCCAAAGAGCAGTATAGCAGTCCCCCCACACATGAGCCGAGGCTTAATGCTGGGAAGTAATCTTTATTGGAGGCCACACACAGCCTTTTATGTCTGGTGAAATACAATTTCGGTGGGCAGTATAAAAGGATAGGCCACTGATGTGAATCACATAAGCAGAAGCTCCCAAAGGGACAAACATGCCCAAAAAGGGAGAGTATCTGCACAAAGAATTAGATGGTCAGCCTGGCGTGAATGCATGTCAGGCTGCCAGTCAATCATGCAGGATGACCAACCAAGGGCATACTGTGCAGACAGCACCCTGAGCTTGGCATAAATGCATCTAATGATATGCTAGCTCTACGCTTTGTAAGGACTGTCACAAGAGGCGGCTCTAGACTTTATGCCCAAGACATAATGCCCAAATAACACCAAAAGTGAAAAAAAAGAATAGGGTTGGCTTTTATGTGACAGGATTAGAGGCATTAATGTGACAGGATAAGTGTGGCAGGGTTGGGGGGAGAGTGTGACAGAGTGAGAGAAGGTGAGTGTGACAGAATTAGGGGGGTATTTAAACCGGGTGAGTGTGGGAGAGCGAGGGCTGGTGAGTTTGGAGGGGGTGAGATTAATAAGATTAGGAGTGGTTAATGTGAGTGTGGATGCGTAAAGGGGCTGAAAGTGTGGGGGGATGACAGTGTGTGTGGGGAGGCTGACCATGTGTGTGGGGAGGCTGACTATGTGAGAGTATGGTGACACTACATTGTGGGGGGTGACAGTATGTGTGAGGGGGGTGATACTGTGTGAGAAGGGGGGGGGTGATCGTGTGTGGAACAGAGGGGTGATACTGTAAAGTGGGAATATTGTGAGGGAGTGGGTAATACTGTTGGGTGTTACTGTGAGGTAGGGGGTGATGGTGTGAGGGAGGGGGTGATGGTGTGAGGGGGTAATACTGGGAGGGAGAGGGTAATACTATGTGAGAGATACTGGGAGGGAGAGGGTTAATGCTGTGTGGGAATATTGAAGGGAGAGGGTTAATGCTGGGGGGGATACTGAGAGGGAGAGGGTTAATGCTGGGAGTGGATACTGGGAGGGAGAGGGTGATTAATTACCTTGTTTCTCTCCCTGGTGGTCCTGTGGCCATGGCCAAGTGGAGAGCTGCAGACCATAGTAACCTGCGGCAATGCTTTGATTGGTCAGTATTCACAAGACATATGTCCACAGTGTGCAGAGCTGCAGAACGGTCTCTGCGATGGGCGCTCTCTGGCCGGGAAGACGGCACGGAGGGGCCTCGCACCTGGTGGCATATCCAGCAAGCTGCCGGGCCCTCTCCTGGTGTCGGGTCCTCAGTCACTGACAGAGGACCCAACACAGTCTGCCCTAAAGCAGTTTAGGCGTCCGTGAAGCCCCAGACAGCGCAAGGCCTTAGGAGGCCGCCTAAACCACCTATTTTGAGAGCCGCCTCTGACTGTCACCTAGCACTCGCCTGTCCACTCCTCTACTAAGCTTCTAACTAGCATGCAGAGGCTCCTGTTATACAGTCTGGGACAGAGAAAAAGTGTATGTAGTGTATGTAGTGAGAGTTTGAAGGGAATATGCCATAGTGCTAGAGAGACTGAAGCAGCAAGAGCATTTGCATAGTGCGCAAAGTCGAGCTTTACCTTAACTAATTTAATTGTCAGCCAGTCCACACCCGTTTTGTTCCCCTGCATCCCTCTTAAGTTTCGATACTTAAGCAAGAGCATGTGAAGAGTAGTAAAAAAACAAAACAAAAAAAAACATTACTTTTTAAAAAAGATTTTTTACAAATGTTTTTAAATCAATGGGCCTACCTTGGAGCTGCAGCTCCATCAGTCAGTATTTTAATCGGGCACTGATAAGAACTACCGTATATACTCGAGTATAAGCCGAGTTTTTCAGCCCATTTTTTGGGCTGAAAAACCCCAACTCGGCTTATACTCGAGTCACTGTCTGTATTATGGCAATTTGCATTGCCATAATACAGACCGGGGGAGAGGGGGTCTGGCAGAGCTGTAACTTACCTGTTCTGCAGCTCCTGTCAGCTCTCTCCTCCTCTGCGCCGTCCGTTCAGCACCTCGGTCAGCTCCCAGTGTAAGTCTCGCGAGAGCCGCGGCTCTCGCGAGACTTACAGTGTGAGCTGATAGAAGGAGCTGCACGGACGGCGCGGAGGAGGAGAGAGCTGACAGGAGCTGCAGAACAGGTAAGTACAGCTCTGCCAGCCCCCCTCTCCCCCCCACTGAACTGCCACTGGACCACCAGGGAAGGAGCCCCCCTCCCTGCCATATATCAAGCAGGGAGGGGGGACGAAAATAAATAAATATATAAATAAAATAAAAAAAAATAATAATAAAAAAAAAAATTAATAACAAAAAAAAGGGGGATAAGGACCACTATGGGAGGGAGGGGGGTATAAGGACCACTATGGGAGGGAGGGGGGGGGGGATAAGGACCACTATGGGAGGGAGGGGGGTATAAGGACCACTATGGGAGGGAGGGGGGGCGGATAAGGACCACTATGGGAGGGTGGTGGGGGGGATAAGGACCACTATTGGAGGGAGGGGGGTATAAGGACCACTATGGGAGGGAGGGGGGGGGATAAGGACCACTATTGGAGGGAGGGGGGTATAAGGACCACTATGGGAGGGAGGGGGGTATAAGGACCACTATGGGAGGGGGTGGGATAAGGACCACTATGGGAGGGAGGGGGGTATAAGGACCACTATGGGAGGGAGGGGGGGGTATATGGACCACTATGGGAGGGAGGGGGGGGGTATATGGACCACTATGGGAGGGATGGGGGGGGGGGTAAGGAACATTATGGGAGGGAGAAGGGGGATAAGGGCCACTATGAGAGGGAGGGGGTGGGATAAGGACCACTATGGGAGGGGAGGGGGAAGTAAGGACCACTAGGGGAGGGGAGGGGGAAGTAAGGACCACTAGGGGAGGGGAGGGTAAGGACCACTAGGGGAGGGGTGAGTCAGGACCACTGGGGGGGGGGGGTGAAGGAACACGGGGGTGGGGAGGTAAGGACCACTGAGGGAGGAGGAGGGGAAGTCAGGACATATGGGGGGGGGAGGGGGCGGCAAATTTTTTTTTGCCTACGGCGGCAAATATCCTTGCACCGGCCCTGCACACACTGCATTCACACACTGCATTCATACACACACACACTGCATTCATGCACACACGCTGCACTCATGCACACACGCTGCACTCATACACACACGCTGCACTCATACACACACGCTGCACTCATACACACACGCTGCACTCATACACACACATACGCACACACTGCATTCATTATACACACACTGTAAATAAATATTCAATTAATATATTTTTTTTAGGATCTAATTTTATTTAGATATTTACCAGTAGCTGCTGCATTTCCCACCCTAGTCTTATACTCGAGTCAATAAGTTTTCCCAGTTTTTTGGGATAAAATTAGGGGCCTCGGCTTATATTCGGGTCGGCTTATACTCGAGTATATACGGTATATCAAAATTATATTAAAGAAGGTAAAACAAACTAAAATATTATGGCATCAGACATAGGACCCCTAACCGGAGGAGGGCTGGATAACAAGAAAAAAAAGCAATCCATGGGGTATAATAGATCAGTAGTAATGGACTGTATTTGTTAGTGGAAAACTACCAGGCCTAGCAAACTACTATACACAAAAGACAAAGGAGAAATATCCACTCTTTTGGATTACCCACTAGTTTTGTCTAGTCCTCCAGAAACAAAAGGGGTCACTTTTCCAAAACATGAATAGTGGGAGACCACATAATTACTGAGAGTGGCTGGCATAGACCCAAGGCAGCAAAGAAAGTAGCAGATTCAGCAGAGGAGGAAAGCCTATGAAACAGGCCATGTTTCTGGACTAGACAAATTCAGGCATTCCTCATCTATAGGCTATGCCAGTATCGCAGTTAGTAGCAGGGCCTGTGGTGAGTCTTCATTGAATATTAGAACTGTGTAAGTCCTGATAGAAAGAAAATGGTGTCCCACAAATATGTAAGGCATTTTATTATTCGTTGGAGGAACTGTCATCTTGAGTTGTTGCAGCCGGATGTGTGCCCTCTAATTCCACATCACTATCCCCTGAGGAGCATGGATAGGAATAGAGGTAGTGGCTTCTGTCCAAGTCCCCAGAAGGAGTTTGTGGTTGGCGAGTTTGATGTCCCATGATGATAAAAAGTATTTTCAGTAAGTATGTTGCATAGATGGATATTCATCGGATGGCCCATAGGTCCCCACAAGAAGGGCTCCCTGTCAACAACAAGTAGCTTGCCAGAAAGAGAAATAAATTATAATGTTTATTTTTTTTGTAAAGCTCAATGCTCAGGTATAAAAGAAATATAACCACTTTATAACCAAATAATCAAGTCGACTGAAGAAGTAAAACATGGCATTGGCTTCAGTTTACTTGGCTTTCCCCTCTAGTCAAACCACTTTGAACCATCTGACTACTTACCATGGGAGAGTCGAAGCTCCTAAACAGTATTTTCTGTTACATGTTCTGAGCTAAGCCCTGCAGTGTGTCAGCTAACCACTCTCAGGATAGCTATTGATAATGTTAGGCTCTCCAGCTTTACCAGTGGAGGAGATTAGTTGCACCCAGTGGTTCCCGGGTAAGAAGTAAAACCAATCAGAAATGATTTGGCTACTTACAATGTTGTCGCCAGAGCATTTCTGACACCATAACCACTACTGTGAGCTGTAGCGGCTATTATGGTGCTTGGAGTGTTTCTTTAAGATCTCTAATATCGAGATATGTAATGGAGGATTATAGTAAATATGCCAGATGTTCAGAAAGTAGAAATTTACCATTTTTTGTAAAGCAGGAGATACGTGGCTTGATTGACAAATGGAAACAGAAGTGAAACTGAAGCAAGGGTTGCCAGATTTAGGTTATGCCTGCCAGTTTTCAATTTTGATCAAAAAGACAAATCTTGTTAAAAAGAGTAATAAAATGCTCTGTCCCCACGAGACAACACTTAACGTGTCTAAATCATGCAAAAACTATTAAATATATAGATTGTAAGCAAACTTAGAGATGAAGGAACACATAATAGTACAAATGGATCTCTCGGTAGCACAGGTCTAACTGTATGCAGCAAGGATGGATCTGTTTGTAGCACATGCTTCTCTAACATAATCACAGGTGTATCTGTATGTAGCATGTGATTTGTTCCGTCGGACCGTGTGTATCTATGTGTAGCATGTGATGTGTTCTGTTATTACAGGTGAATCTGTATGTAACATGTGATTTGTTCCGTCAGACCATGTGTATCTGTGTGTAGCATGTGATGTGTTCTGTTATTACAGGTGTATCTGTGTGGAGCATGTGATGTGTTCTGTTATTACAGGTGTATCTGTATGTAGCATGTGATTTGTTCCGTCAGACCATGTGTATCTATGTGTAGCATGTGATGTGTTCTGTTATTACAGGTGTATCTGTATGTAACATGTGATTTGTTCCGTCAGACCATGTGTATCTGTGTGTAGCATGTGATTTGTTCCGTCAGACCATGTGTATCTGTATGTAGCATGTGATTTGTTCCGTCAGACCATGTGTATCTGTATGTAACATGGGATTTGTTCTGTTATTACAGGTGTATCTGTATGTAGCATGCGATTTGTATCGTCAGCACATGTGGATCTGTATGTAGCAGAGGATGGTACAGGATTCTCTTCCATCAGCATACATGTATCTCTTTATAGCGCAGGTAAGTTTAATCTGTACCATAGAATGCTTAGTGCAGTGAGCTCTTCCATCAGTGCATGTCTACTTGAAGCACAGGTGGGCTTGGACAACAGTAAAATCCATCTATTCCAGCAGCACAAGTGTATTTATCTGTTCTGCACATGGAATTGTCTGCAGCAATCTTTTTCTCACACCTGAAAAGGTGCATTTGTTTGTAGCACAAGCGCTTTCCATTAGTACAATCAGTAGAGCTGGTGGCTACAGCTATTTGAATGTACATCTCCATAGAACAGACAGATGTGTCCGAAAATGCGGATTGAACCATATGTATTCATGCCAGGAAACTGTGAACACATGCACTGCTGCATATGTACTGGATTTGGCAAGCTCTAAGTCTGAAATTTTAATTTCTCATTTATAACTTCACTAAACCTATTCATGCATTATCAACTCCATGTTGGCACATTTTTGTTCCTGTATATCCAATATAGTATAATAGAACATAATTTAACCATAAAGACATGTAAGCACATTTTTATCCTTTTTATACGCACGTGCCCTCACTGTATTTCTACTCCATATTGTCACGTCTACCATTTCATATCTGTGATATCATGAAAGCTTTCTACTGTTTATAAATTCCCATCAACACTTCAGACATACAGATCAGGGAATGCTACTTACCCTCTGGCATATATACAGTAATATGTTGTGATTTTCTGTCAACAACAATATTAGAACTGTTACCCCATCGAGAAGCATTTATTCCGTAACAGATTTTATTGTATTATTGAGGGGGTAGATAGGTCTACTGTGTGTGTTTGCTGCAGGGTATACCTTAGCCATCTTTTCCCAACCTTGATGGTTTGCTGTAAAATGTCACCGCTTTATGAGGAAACACAAGGAAAGATTGTGACGGAAAATAAAGACTGTGTAAAGTACCAGACAGAACTGATAAATAAAAATATTCTTTGTTAAATGGAAAATGATGGCTCTGCTGCAACGTATCCTATTTAACACATATGTAAATAGACCAATACCACAGCACCTGTATGGATGGAGTGAAGGCTGCTTTAGATGTAGTGAGTATACACTTCCTGTATACATTATCTGGAAGATATGGCTACATAAAGTATGCTAGAAAAATTATGACACAGAATTGAAGGGAAGATTAAAGTACAATAGACCTCCACTACAATATTTCCTTTGCAATAGACACTGCACGCAATACCTTAAAGCAGGCAAATCTTTAACCCCTTAAGGACCAAACTTCTGGAATAAAAGGGAATCATGACATGTCACACATGCCATGTGTCCTTAAGGGGTTAAAAAACTTTTTTTCACAGCAAAGTATGTTGTATAACTAGATAACTGTCACAGTCATTATGGAAGGTAATAATATATTTTAATATCTTTGAATGGTCCCCTCCATGCATTCTACTATATAAAACAACCTTGTTTAAAAGTAAATAATATATATAGAGATACAAATATAGTTGAGATAGTTATGCAAGAGTGCTGTATTTGTCTGTTGTACTAATTTTACATATGTTGTATTAATTGTACATGTTTAGGTGAGTGAAGCCCTCTTGTTCCAAAAACATTTATTTGGGAGTTCAGACCAACTCCCTCCATTTTGCACCTCTCCCTGTTACATATGCTTCATTACAGGTCCATTTAACCTTACTTGGATTTCCCAAATAAGTGGGTTAATCTCATAAGAGCAGGCATTAGGTTGCTTGAATAGGACCTGCCAAAAATGGGGCACGCTGACGATTATGTAAGATCTGATCATATACTGTAACTAAATCCCCAAATCAGGTGTTTTTACAAATACAAACATTCGCATTTTTGAGGGATTAGAAGCCAGTTTATAATTGAGCAATTGATGACATACCCTTAACCAATCTACTCCCTTTTCTACGTAGCCACTTCGTTCACACGCAGAACATGCTCACGATCCAGTCCCTAATACTGGATCTAAAGCTGCTTTTTGAAACTACGAAATGTATATATCTAAAATATTAGGATCACAAAGATCAACTCTTACTTGACACTATCACATTTAATGCACATATTCCTGTTGTTTAAAGCATGCGGCTATATTGGTATATTTTAAGATGTGCATGTCAATTGTATTTAATGTATGCTTAGTTCAGTTCCTGTATAATTCTTGCAAAATGAAAATAAAGACACATTACTGTGAGTTTTATTGCTGTGGAGCACTGTTATACACGCTGACACACCAACAATATGTTATATAAACTTTGTTGGCGGGGGCGGAGCTTAGCGCCGGAGCCGACCGCACGCGTTTTCCCGTGGCTCCGAGGAAAACACAGAGAAACCCGCAAAACTATGGGGTAACCCGCGACCAGCGGACCCACACACGACACCCCACGACTCCGGAGAGGGGTAGCAACAGCCCCATGCCTTTTTTATACCCCAAAACGGGTCAGAAAGCCAGACGCACATCTTGGACCTACTTGGGCTGCACAGCCACACGGACCGCCGCAAGGGAACTAGAGGCTGAGCTGGCTGAAATATACTACTCTGACTGGCCACCCAAACATCTCCCAAAGCCCACAACAGATATGGGCCGCAAAACCCAGAAACCACAACCGGGCCCCAGCAAAGAATCCCACTACATAGGGGAGATGCTGCAGCGTCCGAACTCCAAGATGACGACCAGGCCAGAAGCTGGAGAACACAGATCAGACCCCCAAACAGGTACGACCACCCCTGGGGACAACCCATATTGTCACCTGCCATGACACCCCTAGAGGCAATGGCAGACCAAGACCCACAAGCCCCGGCCACCAAGCAGGATATTGCCAACCTCCTGCGGGAACTCAGACAAATGACAGCAGCAGACCTGGACGCAGTCCACACCGAGGTACAGGCAGTTAGTGCACGCACGCAGACTACGGAAACCGAGGTCCAAGACCTCAAGCGAGAGGTGCAAGTGGTGAAAGATCAAATGCACAACCTGCTGCATTCACACACTTCCCTGACACTAAGAGTAGATTTGGCTGAGGACCGCAAGCGACGTGCCAACATTAAACTCAGAGGGGTGCCAGACACCATAGATCAGGCAGAACTGCCACACTATCTAAGACGGCTTATGGACTCACTCCTACCACATTCGCAAGCCAATAAAATTCAGATGGAAGCGTGCTATAGGATAAATAAGTCACAACAGGCCCCCTCCAATGCCAGCCGAGACATAATTGTACGTTACCAGTCGGTGGCGGACAGGAACCGCATCCTAGCAGCAGTAAGGGGCAAAAAAACCCTGGACTTTGAAAATTCCAAATTGACGTTTTTTCAAGATCTCACCAGGAACACACTGCACTGGCGGAGGTCTTTGGGTTCGATCACGAGCAGACTACGGGAACACCAAGTGGAGTATCGATGGACCTTACCGCGAGCACTCACAGCCAAAACAGCCGACAGCAGGGAGCTGAGACTCACCACTATAACAGACGCGGCAGCATTTCTACAAACTCTGGGACTAAACCCACGCTCAGAAGAACCCACCGCCTCCTCCGACACTCGATCCGGGGACCTGAGCCGAGCGAGATCGTCCATACCAAGAGGGAAAGAAATTTTGAGTGCAGCGAACGCATCCTAACCACCAGCCAAGCACATTACTGCAACTGTTTACTTTGTTTTTGTCCCCTTTCATAATTGTTAAGAGAATGTTCTTACTCGTGCCTCTACACGTCACAAACCCACAGTATCCACGCTTACCCTCACAGTCACGACACAAGGCGGCCGCAAAAGAGACTGGACCACCTAGCAGACTTTGCATTCCCTCCCCCCCCCCGCAGTCCCCCAAGGTTAAGGGACACCAGCATACAAGTAGCAACGCAGGTACCTACCACTATGTCGACTCTCCCGACTCACACACACGACCTAAACGCGCAATATATTCCCAAGTCGAGACACTTACTGACTAGACCGGACTTCACACGGGCCAACACCATCACCAGACCCTGAGGTACCACTCTCAAACGCCACCAACATGCAAGTCACACGACTCCCATATCAACTGGACACACACACGAGAAGAAAAAAAAAAAGTAAGAGGCCTGAAAATGTTGTATGATTGTACAAGTTCATGTTATATGGTTTTTGCCTTATCACGACGTATTGAGTGAAAAAGTTGACCTTGTAAACTTCCCTCAATAAAACAAAGATTGACAAAAAAAAAAAAAAAAAAGAAATAAGAATTGTTCTAGATTCTGGATTTGTAAAATTCAGTCGTGCGTTGTATCGTCAGTCTTGTCCTTTGAAAAGGTAATGGGTCAGAAAGTTTAGTTTTGGCTCAACTAGTGTTTATATAAATATCTGGTGATGTTTTCAATTTATTGCAAAGATTTTATGGGGCTCACAAAACCTCTTTGTGACCAAATATATTTCTCTTATTGTATTAAACTTTGTTGGCATCAACAATATGTTATTTGCAGGGATATAACTAGAGGGCACTGATGTAAGAATCACCATATCGTGGTGCTCCTCCTCACTCCCCCGTCCAATCATTAGACCAGAATCAGATTTGTGTACTGGCTGTGTGTGATTGTGTTGGGGTTGGCTGAAATACATTTGTGTGACGTTGGTTGGGTGTTATTGTGTGTAAATTCCACTAGAACACATACAACCAGGCACGTACAGACATCCACAGAAATGAAAAGGTTGGGGTCAATCCCAAAAATGGTATACAAATGAGCCAGGTGCACCATCACACTACTAGCATATGTCTGGGAGCACAGAGAAATAAAACCATCAATATTTTCTGATGTTACTCTCCCATCTCTTACACACAATACAAGATCATTCTGTAAAGCGCGCGCCTGCACACACACAATTATATTGTTAATTGTAGAAGAGAAATTTAACACACACTTTCAATTATACTCTTGCTTCCCATGATACTGTTAATTACAGAAGGTGAATTGCCCAGTAATAAAATTACTTTCATAATGCAAGCCTCCCCACCTGTATAGGTGCCCCAAAGCACGTCACATCACTTTAAGAAAGAAGGAATGGCTTGCAGAAGAGCTTAGGGGCAATCCTCTGCAGAGACTACCGGACCCATTGCTGTGAACCTGAACTGGCCTTTGTGCACCTGGCTTCATATCCTTCAGGATGGTTGGTTGCCGGTAATAATGTGTTGTTTTTTATGTCACAGGGCATAGTACTCTTTTAAGTTATGTCTTTCTTCATGAGGTCAGTAATTTTATTTGTTTGTTGGGCTGCTCTGTAGGTATTTCTGATTATGTGCACGTTCCCACTCCTTTACCCTGTCTTAGTGTTTGCTTGCATCTATACACAAAAACACTAATAGCTAAACATTCACACAACAGCACAAACACACACAAACGCTGGCATTTCCTACTGTCCACCACCCAATCTCTAAGACTTTACTGTTAGTGGGAAGTGCATTGATAGACGGTCAGAGCTAGCAATGTTTTTCCATACAGAAAGAGCAGATTAGAGAGGTGTCTACTGATGTAAAGGTCAGGGTTGTGATAGGGGTATGATACCCCACACTGCATGTTCAAAGGAGCAGTGGTGGGTCACACACATGATTACAACTGTCAGTAGTGGATTTGCAGTTAGTTTTCTTTGTGCCTCTGTGACTCCTGTATGTACTGCCATGGCCACAAGCAATAAAACATATTTTCTTAAAAAAAAAAAAAAATACTTGCCCAGCTAAATGCCCAGAACCAATACAGAGTATATCAGCTAAAACTAGACTTGAAATTTGACTCAGCATAAATTTCCTCTATCTCACCAAATACTCGAAATAAAAAGAGATATATTGGAAACTTCAGCTTGTGTGAAGAAATTCTAGCATTTGTTACCTTGGTATAATAAACAACAGCGACAGAGAACAATAGGAGACATGGGCATGGCAGGATAAAGACACACTTTGTTTTCTCTTTGTCCCTTTCATTGCCTCCAGTACAATGTCAAATAATTTCATGTAGCCAGATCAGAGAACTGTGGTTTAAATTCACTGTAACAAGGATAAAACCTTTACCACAAGGGGAACTAGAATGGGAACTGCTCGGGCAGTTTTTGTGTTAATCTATTTGTTGACTAGGTAGCTGGTGTAGATGTCTCTTGTGCAAGCTTCCTGCTTCCTCGTACAATGACTAACATAGCACTATGTGGAACCCACGTGAAACCCTCAGACCCACGTGACTGGAAGGACATTCTGATACTAGGGTAAAATGTGAATTTTAGGCTTTATAACATCGTGAATCACAAAGGAGAGCTGTAATCTGGAAATTTACATATTCCTCTAATTCATATGGATATTACACAATGAGAAACACAAATACAAATCCTCATCATCCTAGCCTGGATTTTTTTCCGTACCTAATCTGCTTTTACCAAGGCAATGATACCCTAGAACTGAATGGCTGTGCACTGTTTGATAAATCTCTCCAACTTTCATATCGAGTGTACGTCTCTTTCACCATATGCTGCCTTAACAAAATTACTAAAGATTTCCTTTTCTAATCCCGGCTACTTTTTCTCTGACCTCTAGTTGCCCCCTTTTTTGAAGAAATAATAATAACAAATATGTGGCAATTAGATTTCGTCCAAAGGCTATGAGTGTATTTTTCATCCAAACAAGTTAATGTCAGTGCATCAATAGGAGGACTAGCATTATTATACTTCAGATACTTTGTGTACGGCATCGGTTGCACAAGAGCGGGAGGTGTTCTGCCATCGATAGAACAACACGTCTTTACATTTTAGATGAAGCATAAGAATTCCGTGTATCTATTTTCCTCATTATTTGGATGTGCTGTTTGAATGTTGTGATCAGTGATTCAGAGCACAAGATTCATCAGGAAGACATTTGTGCTGTAGACATGTGAGTTGCTGTCTGCCTTCTCAATCTCACTGACAGGGCAAAAATGCTGATTTATAGTAAATCATTAAATTCTGCTTATTATTACATTGCTTGTTCCTCTTCCCCACTTCAAACCGGTATCCTGATCTGCATCGTGTCTCTTACAATTTTATACTACACCAAGCAGTTATTTAAACGAGAGAGGAATGATGCTCTGTCTTTATTAGAAAATTTCAAACAGGCATTTTCCTTAAAGGAAGACTAATTAAAAATGCAGACGCCGTATTCTGTGTCCGGCTCTTATTAAAACAAAGCCAGTAAAATAAACACACAGACACACAAAAATAACAATAAAATTGCAATGCAGCAGGCGTGTTGGAAAATAATAACATAAAATTCATCTACTAATAAATGCGTAAAGCAACCCATAGGTAAAAAAAAAAAAAAAAAAAGGAAAGAAAAGAAAACACGTTGGAAGAGGTATCCGATTCTATATAGAACAATTATCTTTCTGTGGTAATGTTCAATACCTGTATAGTAGATACTGCCCAGTACTTAGGAAAACCATGTCAAATTATTTTACAAAAAGTATGCATCAAATTTTTAATTCTACAACTACATGGGATATTAGATGTCCACATCTACGTGTACTCTGGAAGCAACTGCTTAAACTGACCTCATTAAATTGCATTGCAAATTACCCGCAATACTGAACTGACACATCTGTTCAAAGCAGGGCAAAGTGTTATACTGAGGTATAAGTCTAATTTTGTATTATTTACTACTTTGTGTAAAACAAAAATGGACTATGCAGGTGGGGTGGGGTGGGGTGTGACAAAATAAAAACAGTTACTGAACTGGGAGCTTTTAATAGAATCTATGTTAATAAAGGAGCTGCACAGTATGCTTTATAGAGCATAAAAGTATGTAATTTCGATTTGTCCCACGTGTGCATTAATCGAGAAAGTACAAGGTTTGTAAAATGGATTTCTTAGTCACAACCTGCTCCTTTTTTACCACTTGTACAATTTAGTTTGTGAGGGGCAGCTATGGATGACATATTGGAGCAGATAGAGGAGGAGGAGAATATCACGCAGGTGCAATAATTTTTTCATGTACACAAAATAAATAAATAAATAAAAAGTAGGTAAGAAAAAGAAAGAAAAGAAAAGGAACAAAATAACAAAACAAAAGGGAAAAGCTAGAAAGCAAGATCACAGCTTTCATACTGCGATAACTTACAATAAGAAAAATAACAATGTCTCATTTTTTTCCAACATAAAGCACTTTCCTAGCAGCTTAAATAACATGTACAACAATGAAACCTCAAGCAGAGCAGATCCTAACACAGGCTAATGTGGTAGATGGTATAAATAAGATATTGATATATTATTCTGGGACACAAGGAGGTAAAAACAAATTAGTTTTGATCAGAAATAATGGACCTAACCATGGGAGGTTAGTAGTGAGCTTTTCACTGCAGGGAGTCACATCAAGCCTAGAAGCTTACCATAGAAGAGGCTGCTTCCTAAATAAAACCAATGTGCACTCTGCGTAATAAGGAAAACATTAATGCTTTTTTCACAACCATATATTCTTTCCACTGTGTGCCTACGAATTTATCATTTACACATTAAGAGGGAGCCCAGGACTGTGTCTCTAATCAGCTGAACGAAATCTCTTAGGAACACAGTTTGCAAAAATAATAGTTATATATCCCAAATCCTTCATTAGCTCCTTCCAAATAACCCACCATTGGCCACATGCTACTACTGTGAAAATGGTTTTAATTTTTTTAAATGAAAGCTTACATCATTCCTGCAAACCAATCTAAATACCATTTCAGCAGCACCTCTGCATGGTATTTAAACATTTCTTAGCAATATCTAACTACTGTTATAGCACAAACAAATGTGAACAACTATAGATTTATATGTTTTCTTGGTGTTATATCTATCATGTGTTGAATATCTTCATAAAACTGGACAAGGCCAGCCTCTTCAGCATCCACGGTTGGACCATAAACTTGGTTCTCTGTGATGTTAAATGGCTTGCCTTGAATTCAAATTGAAATCATTCTGTCATTTTTTGGGTTGTAGCCGAGCACTGCTTTGCCCACCCGATTTTTTTACTATGATGGCTACTCCATTTCTTCTGCGGTATTCTTGACCACAGTAGAAGATGTGATGGCTGTCTGATGTGAAATGTCCCATTCCAGTCCATTTGAGTTCACGAATTCCCAGGATATCGATGTTTAACCTTTGCATCTCATGTTTTATCACATCCAATTTGTTTTGGTTCATAGTTCTAACATTCCAGGTTCCTATGTTAAATTGTTCTTTGCAGCAGCGGACTTTCCTTTCCCCTACAAACACATCCGCAGTTGGGTGTCCTTTCGGCTTTGGCCCAACTACTTCATTAGATCTGGTGCTACTCGTACTCGCCCTCTGCTCTGCCTCAGTAATGTGGTAGGCACCTTCTGACCTGAGGGGCTCATCTTCCAGTGCCATATCGTATTGTCTCTGGTTGTGCTTGTCCGTATGGTTATCTTAGCAAAGTTACTGGAGTGGGTTGCTAGTTCCTACTCCAGTGGACCGTTATTTGTCTGACTTCTCTGCTATGACCTCACCATCTTCCCTACATGGTATAGCTCATAGCTTCATTGAAGTACACAAGCCCCTTCACAACGGCAATGTAGCGACCCAGAAGAGGCTACCAGTCTCATAGGAGACTGGAATGCTAAAGTAGGGAACCAAAAGAAACCTGGAATAGCTGGCAAGTTTGGCCTTGGAGTTCAACATAAAGCCGGTCACAGATTAGTAGAATTCTGTAAAGATAATTATCTGGTCATAGTAAACACCTTCTTCCAACAGCCTCCGAGACGACTCTACACATGGACATCACCAAATGGAATATATAGAAATCAGATTGACTATATACTTTGCAGCCAAAGATGGTGGAGCTCTATACAGTCAGCAAAAACAAGACCTAGAGCTGACTGTGGATTGGACCATGAGCTTATCATTGCAAAGTTCAGAATTAAACTGAAGAAAAGAGGGAAAACCATCAGACCAGTCAGATACGACATAAATAATATCCCTTGTGAATATGCAGTGGAAGTAAAGAATAGATTTGAGGGACTAGACATGGACTATACAGAATATAGAGAAAACAAAATGAAATCAGCGCTAATTAACAAACAATATGTAGATAGGCAGCAACCCAAACGAAGGAGACCCCTCAAATCCTTCAATAGATGAAACAATACAAAGAGATGGGGTAGGGCTGTGCCAGTGGAAAAGTAAAATAACGTTAAATAGTCCAAATGAGTCTCACTAGAGCAACAACGCTTAATGGGATATAGATGATTAGTTGTTTCAGTAGAGGTGCGTCCTAGTGTCTCAGGGTATTTGCATATGTGAAAGACAGAGATACAGGAACAACCAGTAGTGCGATACGTTTAAAATCCAAAGGGTAAAATAGTAGATCTAATGCTGATAATACAATTCCTGAAGTAAGGATCGACCAATATTGATTTTTTTTTAGAGCCGATATCGATTATCTGTGAAGTTTCAAGCTGATAGCCGATAACTTACCGATATTCTGTACATTTACTGTATTTTTAGTGGTAAATGCACAAAATATACATGGCAGTCAGATTTTTTTTATGTTTTTAAGAATATTTATATGTGTGTGTAGTGGATGCAGTGAGAGTATTTGATTAGTAAATGCAGTGTGTGTGTGTTTGTGTAGTGGATGCAGTGTGGATAGTGGATGCAGCATGTGTGTGTTTGTGTAGTGGATGCAGTATGCGTAGTGGATGCAATGTGTGTGTGTGTTTGTGTAGTGGATGCAGTGTGGGTAGTGGATTCAGTGTGTGTGTTTGTGTAGTGGATGCAGTGTATTTGTGTGTAAATATGTGCGGTAGGAACCCCCCACCTCTTACCTGCCTCTTAGTGCCCCCCCATTCCACTTAATATTCCTCTCTCTTCTCTTTTAGTGATCCCCCCTACCCGAGTGTTCCATTCCCTTCCCACCCCTGTACCTTAGTGTCCTCCCTTAATGTTCCTCTCTCCCCCTAGTGTTCTTCCCCTCCCTCCCCTGTCCCATAGTGTTCTTCATCCCCCCATCCCTGTCCCATAGTGATATTCATCCCCCCGTCCCTGTCCCATAGTGATATTCATCCCCCCGTCCCTGTCCCATAGTGTTCTTCATCCCCCCCATCCCTGTCCCATAGTGATCTTCATCTCCCATCCCTGTCCCATAGTGATCTTCATCCCCCCATCCCTGTCCCATAGTGTTCTTCATCCCCCATCCCTGTCCCATACTGTTCTTCCCCCCCTCCCCTGTCCCATAGTGTTCCTTTCCACCCCCTCCCCATAGTGTTCTTTTTCACCCCCCCTTACATAGTGTTCCTTTCCACGCCCCCTCCCCCATAGTGTTCCTTACCCCTCTCCCCCATAGTGTTCCTTACCACCCCCACCCCCTGTCCCATAATGATCCTTACCACCTCCCCCCCATCCCATAGTGTCCCTCTCTCTCTCCCCTCCTTGGTTTCCACTCTCCATTGTGTCTCCTGGTAGCGCGACCGAGCAGAGCAGTGTGCATCGCGGTACAGGAGATTCAGTCTCCTGTACCTGTCCGGACTGACAGGAAGTGCTCTCTCAGTGAGCACTTCCTTTCATTCCGACCAGGTACAGGAAACATAAGTTCCTGTACTGCGGTAGGCACTGCTCCACTAGACCACGCTACCCAGAGTGCCTGGCAGCAGGGAGCGCTGTGCGCCCACCTCCTACTGGTCACTCAAATCTAGCGGCTCTCGGGCCAGTGCACTCTAAGGTGGCCGTTTGTGCCGTCTTATGGGCGCGCCGGCCCACCTATTCATTATCGGTATTGCCGATACCAATGTTTAAAAAAAATAAAAAATTTAAATATCGGACAATAATATCGTCAATCCTTAATACGTAGTATAGTCCAACTTATTACACTAATTAAAAAGAAAAAAATTGAAACATAAACTACAGAATTCAAATATTTATAAAAATGTGCCACTCAAAAATAATATATGTATTGGAATGCCTCAATGGCCATTATGTCGCACAATGAGACATTTTCATACACTGTACCCTTTCTGTTCCCATATCCCGCTCTCTTCTGCTGCTGTGCATTTTTTCTAAATACATGGATGCTTATTTACCACACACACTATGAATCTGTCGCCTGCCTCAAACTTTGAACCAAAACACAAAGAAAATATGTAATTCACAATCTTGCAGAAACAGCTATTTGTTTTTTCATTTAAAATCCACCAGCAACATTTCAGTACCAATAAGAGCTATTAGCGCTATTTTTTCAGGACAAACTTTGAACCAGAAATGGCAATGGTTCGTATCTGACCAGATTGTTGTATTTAACACATAAACCAACCCCTGATCCTGGTTTCAGATGCCAAAGTCTTTGTTTCTAATCTTGAACAATTCAAGTTGCTAGCCCTTTTACCAAACAGTCCAACCTAAAGGATGAAGATTTTGTAGCTACTAAAGCATGGCAGCTGTATTAGTATTTAAAGAAGTAGAGATTTTAGACAAGATATCGTGGCTGAGATGAGAATGAATTAAAGGGGTTAGGAATGAAAATAAGGCAGTCCAAGTATTACAAAGATAGAAATGACAGGTATTTGTTAGCTCATTAATGTGGACACCAAAAGGAAGGGTTATATCTAGTTGTACCCCTAGGGAAGATGCTGTCGCTACAGGGTAAGTATTGGATCAATCTATGGTTATACTAAACTGATTTACAGCGCAGGTGATGGGAATTAACATTTTTTGACATATTCCATATTTGACATATTACATTTCATTCCTTGACGAACTAGTTGGAAAGATAAATCAGCATGACTTTCTGAAACATTCTGCTGTATCTTGGGTGGGGGGTTTGAGTTTTATCTACATCTAGATCGTAGCTGAAAGCCAAAACGCTTGAACTGTCCTACCTATTGAAATAATTAAGAATGGGGCGTAAAACAGAATCAATAAGTACTTTCACTTGGAGATAGCAGGCATCTGTGGACTTATAGGCATTTAGGACAAAGCAGAAACATTGTAGGAAGTAGAATAGGAACTAATGGTTGGCCAGATCAGAATATATTACTCAATTGCACACTGTGCACAAGTTGTATGAATGCACTAAACATACACCGGACCTTATTTCAAATTCACTCATTGTGTTTCAGAAACTTTTTATTGAATTCATGCATTTTTGGAAGGAGGAGATAATGTGATATATAATCGAATGGATCGCAAAGATACTGTATCAAGTAACAGTTTTATCATTTTGAACACCGCCTTCAGCTGCCAACCAAACAGATTAAACAGCTTACACTTAACAGTTACAGCAGGCATATGATTATACAATTATATAGCAAAAGAGGTTAGAAAAAAAAAATCTAATTTATTAAGTTCAATCATTCACATATTTGTTTTAGCTTTAGAAAGTTGAACTCGATGAATGGCAGGCTTTTTTTTTTTCATTATGATTATTAGATACAGTAAAGCTCATAAAAATCAATTTTCAAAAACAAAATTTTAATTTCTTTATGCCATTTTTTGGCTAAAGAAATTTTTTTTAATTAATTTAATGTAACTGAAAGCCAAATGTCTCTTAAAAACAGCTTTCCCGTATGGGTCTCAAGTTTATTTTAAATGTAAAAACATGGCTTGTATACATAATGCTCAAGATGTTAATTGTTGAGAAAATACATGCTGTAAGTGTCAAATACTCAACCGTTTATGAAATTTGTGGAAACTATAACATATAATTTGCACAACAATAAATCAAATTGAAAGACGCAGGATTGATGTAGTGATTCGCGTACCAAAGACTACATGTTACTTTGAAAAAAGCATAGTATAGTCAAAATGCAACTGTCACATAGTAAATGACACAACTATGGAAAGCCACAGGGTCAGAGCAATTTTCCTACCTTGAGTAACTGACCTGTAAATGCTGACATTATATCAGCTACTACAATTCACAGAAACATGGAGATAACACAATAGCATTTTTGTAAAAAAAATTTTTTTTACTTAAACTACAAGCAATGGAACACTATTTACAGCATTAAAGAAAGAAAAACACCACCATACGGCCTACTGGAGGTGACCACACTAAAGCATAAATTGAGGAGCAGTTTAAGCAGCATGTATTGCTGTTAGCATGTTATATTCCATGTTAAAATTGGTGTAGGACCTATCGATATCGGGGTCTGTGACATAACGGTTGGTGAAACACAATATTGCCGAATGGTGTAACTGAACCCCCATACTTGTTTACCAAGATAAATTATTTTAAGAAGCCTTGAAAAGGTAAAACTATCCGCTACAATAATCATCTCGCGGGCACGAGGTCCTTGGTAATGGCAGAACTAGCAAAGGATTTCTGGCAATCCTGCCTAGATTGCAACATCTCAGTTCAGGCAGAATACTTTCCTGGGATGTCTAACAGGGTGGCGGACTGGAATTCCAGATACCTGCAGGATACCAGCGATTGGCAACTGAATTGTGCTATTAGCCTCCGAGTGCGGTCACTTTGGGGTCCACTGGGGATCGACCTCTTTGCATCACGGTTGAACTCCCAACGACCGAAATTCTTCAGCTGGAGACCGGATCAAGTAGCTTTGGCATCAGACGCTTTCCTGCAGCCATGGCTAGACACATGGCATTATACCTTCCCTCCATTCTCCCTGATAGCTTGGATGCTCCTTCATCTCAAACGCTACCAAACCTCCTTGATCCTCATATCCCTGTTCTGAACTATGGTTCCCCACACTCATGGAAATGTCCATAGACTATGCGAGATTACTTCCTACCTCACCAGACCTCCTGTTGGATCCCAGCGGGAACTCACGTTCTCTAGTATTGCAAGGACATCTCAGGTTACTGGCTTGGCTCCTTTCCGGGGACTCGGTTTCGTCCCAGATGTTCCACAGTCAACTCTTGACCTTCTGGAGGGAGCTTCGGCTCCACGAACACGAAAATCCTACCTTCATGCCTGGATTTCATGGAGTAGTTGGTGCATGGAACAACATGTGGATACCATATTTGCACCTGTGAGTCATATGTTGAGGTTCCTTACTTCACTGTTTGTCCATGGCCTAGCCTATCATTCTATAAATTTGTACTTAACAGCTATTTCTGCGGGACATCACAGATTGGATGGCTTTCCAGCTGGAAAACACCTATTGGTGTGCCGGCTCCTTCTGGGCATCAGATTCGCACGTCCACCCCAACCTAGGCATTCCTCACTTTGGGATGTGGACCTTGTCCTCTGGCTTTTTAAAAATTGGCCAACGAATGAAGACCTCTTGACAGTCCGGCCGTGTACCGGAAACGGATGCTCCTGTACCACGGACCGGACGGGAGCTCGGCCACGCTACACTGAGGGACTGGCAGGAGGGAGCGCTGTGCTCTTCCCTCCTGCTGATCCCTCATATCTTGCACCCCGGGCCAGTGCACCCTCATGGAGGCGCCGGCCCGGGCAGTGCGGCAGCCACCTGAGGTTCTCTATAGAGCATTCAGGGGGCCGGCGCTCCTGGCGGCATCCCTTCCTAAGGGGTGCCCTAGGCGAATGAAAAACATATTATTGTAGTTTAAGCAAAGTTTGGTCCATAAGATCTTCCAAAATCCCCTCGTGCCACAGAGTAATAGCCCAGCTTGACTATTTTGGTCAAAAGAAAAAATAAATAAAAAAATAAATAAATGGATTTCTATCCACTTTGCTCCTACTGAAACTTGGGTCATTCCAATGGTTTCTGAATACCTTACATAGTGGATTACATTTTGATGCCATCTAAACAACCTTGTTCCAATTTCTAGACTTTTTTTTTTTCTTCTCCAAAACATTTTATACACCCTAAAGGATTTCAAAAGATTTTAACAAGACATTCACTTTTGCTACCTCCAAGTTTGAATAAAATATTTTGGCCGGAAAACGAGAAAAAAGCTAGAGTAAACAGCAATTTTAACATTCATAAGGAGTGGTTTTACCTCAATGTATACTGGTTGCTGGTGCTTACAAAAGTTTAACCTACTTCTTTAGCACACCATGATGTCCAGTCCACCTACCTTCTATTCTATCATATCTTATCAGTGCTTTGGTTCTGTAACTGCTCCTGGATTCGTATAGTAAGAGTTTAAAGTATGTGGGACCAACCAGTAAGTGTATACTGGAATTAATTGACACCGGAAACTTAACATTAACAAAGAATATTGCTTCCAAATTGGGCACAACCACTCAACCACAACCTCAGTGCTATTCACTAAGGTGAGAATTATTGTCAATTTCACATTTGAGGCCACAGTAGCCAAACTGTAAGCATAACTGACTCCAATTCAGCTATTTTGGCCTCCAGTTTGAGATTTAGTTTGAATGCTCACTTCAGTGAATAACCCTGTCTGTAAACTACTGTATAATTATAAATATCAAGGAAAAGAAATACAAAAACAGAGTAGGGCTGCGCCACAATACGACAATATAATAGTCAAAGGGTAAAAATATATATCTATATAGTCCCAGATTGGCAAGAGTCTTATATGAGGTACTTGAGTTCAATGTGGTGTCTTTAGAGCCAGAGGATGGTGGTCCTTGGACGTCTCAGATGTCCGTATAAACAGAAAGGGGCGATAAAAGACGGAGAAACTAATGGTACAATACATTTCACTTGGTGTGGAAAAAACAGTAAAATAGTAGGGTTACTATTTTACTGTTTATACGGACATCTGAGACGTCCAAGGACCACCATCCTCTGGTTCTAAAGACACACATTGAACTCAAGTACCTCATATAAGACTCTTGCCAATCTGGGACAATATAGATATATATTTTAACCCTTTGACTATTATATTGTCGTATTGTGGCTCAGCCCTACTCTGTTTCTATATTTCTTTGCCTTGATTATCCTCAAGGGTTTTGAGGGAACCCTTGTATAGGGTTGCTGCCTTGTCTATTTTGTTCTGCTTTGGTTTATAAGCGCTGACCCCTAGTGTTCTTTGCATCCTTATAATTGGAATAGGACTATGGCAATGTTAGAATTACCATTTTGCTCATTATTTTCTTTGCACTTACCTTTTCACCTAAAAACTGCTTGTGTCTTAAGCAGCAAAGAGAAGAGCTCTACAGTGTTTACCCTGAATTTGAACTGCCATTGAGAATATGAACGGTCTTGTAAAGAAGGACTAAAGAGATTGATGAGTGAGTTGGAGAGATTTCTTTCCAAATATCTTGGGAATGAGGACATTTGGCACATGATATATCAAGATGAACCAGATATTTCTTGAAAAATTGTATCCATCATATTGTGCCAGCTCTCTATAGCAATAATTTAATAGGGAAGGTTAGCACGACCTAATACATATGGAAGGACATGGACTATAATTCCTCAGTGGACGGGACACAATGTTTAACACTTCAAGATCTGATCAACAGATGCACCCAGTCATGACCAATCTCTAACTGGAGGAGCCTTAGACAAGATATGATTTCTCCAATTTCAATCCTTTTTGTTTTTTTAATTCACATACAAGTATTGTTTTAAATGTATATATTTGCAATGTTAATGAAATAAACCCCCACAGTCATTGTATATATTTCCATAAATGTCTTTGCGCATAAAAGCCTCTTCAAGAATTAGAAATATTTTTTTGAAATGATAATCTGATCTTGTGAGAGTCTATTTATCAAATTCTTTAAATATTCCTTCATCTGGAAAGTGGAACAGTAAAATACCAACTTGTCTCATATATAATTTTGGTAGGAAATATATTTTACCGGTATTATTCAGAGTAGTATTGTATTGTATTGTATTTTTAAGCCATTCTACAAACGATTTACTTACTTTTATTTTTCTAAGTCACTCTTTTTGGCCTCACGTAGAGTTAGACATTTCAGACTATTTCGTTCTTCTGATCTTGCTGGGGTCACTTGAATTGTACTAGCTCATGCTACTCACCCAGAAATACACTTTTGGACAGTGAAGCTGTGCAAATGTTATTCACTGCCTGTAAAGAACAAGGGCAGTACTTTAGAACTTTACAAGGTTTCTGATTTCACTTCATAAAGATAAATATCAGCCAACAATCACAGTGACACATTTTGTCATAGTAGCTTAGGTCATCTTTGTTTTATTTTTTTATTATAACTTTCTAAACCCGTGAGATCTAGAGGAGGGTGTTGGCAAAAACTTGACCTTGTGATTCAAATCATGTTTTAGCTTGGCACAGAATTACTCAACATATGCTCCTGGACAATAACATGGGTCCATGTAATCTAAGATCTAAAAGAATTAGGCCGATAACTTTTACTTTACTTGGAATAGAAGATACATACATGGAAATATAACAAAACCATGTGGTTGTAGGTAAATTTATTTTTTGGGGGGGGGCTTAAGTATTTTATCTGTTGTATCCAGGGCCGTCTATAATATCACTTGGACCCTGGGCAAAGCATTTTCTTGGGCCATTTGTACCTCCCCCCACTCCCTGGCATTCAATCACACCGTTCACATACATACTTACAAAAAGACATATATGGAAAGACATGCTGACACATAGAAACACAGACAGACATACTGACACACATATATTCACTGACAGACATACTGACACACATTCAGATAGACACACATGCAGACATACTGACAGACACATACACACACACAAACACACTGACAGGCATACTGACACACACACATACACATACCCTGACAGGCATACTGACACACAGACACACACTGACATACCCATTGACAGACATACTGACACACACACAGAGACACATACACTGACAAACATACTGACACACACACATATACTCACAGACATACTGACACATTCACACACACGCAGACACACTTTTAAATCTACTTCCCGTTTCCTACCTTGAAGGATTGCTTCCCTGGTGTCCAGAGTGGTGGCTGAGGATGTTGGGAGTTGCTGACTGGCCATGCGGCCCAGCCCCCCTCCTCTTTGCCTCCCTGGTCTCTCCTGCACGGCACTCTCTGGGAGGAAGTGACTCACTGCAGCCACTTCCTTCCATGCTGCCAAAAAGCCAGGGGGCCTTAGTGCATTGGCCACCCGTGGAGTCTACTTAGTATGCAGGCAAAAGGATGCACCGGGGGCCCATGTGGGGGAAGTAAGCTGCTGAGGGCAGCGGGGCCCAAGGGGCAGCTGCCTTGGACACCCCAGAAGTAAAAGGGCCCGGGGCAGCTGCCCAGTTTGACCCGCGTTAAAGATGGCCCTGGTTGTATCCAACTGACAGGGAGGCTTTCTGATTGCAGGATCACTGGCTCAATTTATTAAGCATTCTGTGCCTTCTCAGCCAAGGCATATATGTGAATATATGCTAATTGGAATATATTTTACAGTGATAGGTGGTAGTAGATACCTGGTAGTAGCTCTATGTAATATCATTTCAGTGGAAGCAGTAACGACTGGCATTAGTAAGTATGTTTGGTATGTGTGAAAAGATACCCTGAAGAACAAATAAGTAAACTCTGAGTTATTGACACTGTAAATTGCTATTCACTTGCTGGCTAAATCTATGTTTCAGTTTTTTAATATAATGTTTTACGGTGGATTATAAATAGTGCACACAATGGACAGTGCTGCTTACAATTAATCAATTCTTCTGTTTGTTTCTTACGGTCAGCTGTCTAATAATAATAGTATCATATGTTACATTAAATGTTGGAAATAAGCAATGAACACTAATTATGGTTGTTATAATATGGGCACAGGGAATCCGTATCCACACTTGCTTCCACACAGGAATTAAATCATTGATTGGGTCCTTTCAAATCATTCAATGACAGTGATGCATTGTTTAATAAAAAGGAGCTGCTGACGTTTAAACCCAAGTAGATAGAGACTGCACCATGAAGGAAATAAGCAGCTTTGTTTAGAAACAGAGGCGTGACTCTTTAATCTATTTCAATACATTAGTGAAATGTGACAAATTGCTCTAATCCTTGTACTTAAGTGCTTTATTATGACAGCGGTGATACCAGGACGGAACTGTAAGTAATAGGTAGAGAAGGAATGGAACCATCACCTGACTGGTTGCTCAGTTATTTCCTGATTACCGATAGGTCTCGCTCTCTCCGTCATCTGATTTTAATTAGTGCAAAACAGGTTCACAATTAGAGACACTTGTGTACAGACATAGTGGATTAGATTTTTAATTTATATCCATTTCAATCAAATTTATTTTAACACACTGCAACATGAAGCAAGGTCAGAGTATAGAGCACAACATTATTGCTTTATGAGAGGAAGCACATTAACAAATTGTGTCATAATTATCTGAATCGCATGTACAAAACGGCACATACACAATATCGTATCCATCCACTAGTAAGTTTATTCACCCAAATATTTAGGACTGGCATTAGTGCCATTATCCATTGTAAA
The DNA here is from genome assembly GCF_036172605.1 of Pelobates fuscus. Lineage (NCBI taxonomy): Eukaryota > Metazoa > Chordata > Amphibia > Anura > Pelobatidae > Pelobates > Pelobates fuscus. The sequence continues at coordinate 18,199,578 of NC_086328.1, forward strand.
GCGCTGCAGAATTTGACGGCGCTCTATAAATAATATAATAATAATAATAATAATAATAGTGCAAACTTATATGCAACTACATGTTGTAAATATTCATATAAGTAGGTGATGTGCAATATTTATTTGCTGTGACACACTTTATATCACATTAATTATTGACCACTGCAAAGGAATGGACACAGGTTTAAATGTTTATTATCACCTGTCAGCAGTTATGTTGTTGTTTTTTTTAATGGAAAGTTTTAAAAAAACAACATAATTCCATATTTAGCATGGACAATATAAGTTCAAGGCAACTAACCCAGCTAAAGAAACATATGTATTCTGAGAATACTTAACATGTCTGGGATTCATATATATATATATATATATATATATATATATATATATATATATATAGTTTTATTTTTTTATTTTTTTTTCAGTTAGTGGTCATATACCAAAAGGAGTACATTTCAGTTTTAAAGAGAAAAGCTTTTAGGTTTAGATATGATGGGTATCAGTTTCAAAGCGAAAAGCTTTTAGGTTTAGATATGATGGGTATCTAAGTGGTTACTCAACTCAAAATTTCTGAAAAGTTTTTAAAAATTATATTGGGCTTCTGACGCTATAAATGCAGCCATTTTATTACTAGTCTCTGCCACAATTTCAAGTAACATTTTTTTATCTGCAGAAACATTGCATTTTTCTTGTGAATTTTTTTTAACTTGATTATTCTGCTAATATATCCAAAAGTGTGTTGTACTAGAATTCTCTGAGTACAGTTTATGTTCACCTTTGATCATATTTTGACATTACAGAGCCACATTTGTGACCTGGCCATCTTTATATTGACATATAACATTTTAATGCTTGGCGTATAACTCACTTGGCAGCTGAACAGCCAACCCATTTAAATAGCTATTGTTTGGGATCTTAAACCTTTTTTCTTTTTATGAGAAAGGGTTGTGGCATGTTTAAGATGTACCCTTATCTTTTTCCTAACTCCCAAACCATTGTGTGTGAGAGATCCAGGATTCAGTACAGATATAGAATTTTTTTTTATAGAGGAAGGAATTAGGGAATTAGGGACCATGTGAAACCCCAAACCTCTCTGTGATTTACAATTATGGGATGTTAATTTATCATTTTTTCTTTTCTTTTCATAGAAGGGGCAGTGTGACACTAGGGAGAACAGGGACAAACTCTAGATTCACATCCAAACTTCTTCCACTCGCAAGATCGTAGTAAGTGAGAGGGAGACATGGAGTCCTTGTCGGTCACTGAATAGCTTAGTAACAAAGGGGCTGGCGGTATAGTGGGGATAAATACGGTGAGTGATAGACATATGTGGGACTCTTTTGCAACTATATGATACAATGATGAAAGGTTTAATTTATTATAAGTGGGTGAATTAATTTAATTATCTCCAAACCTCTTTTTTATTCTTTGAATGGGTTGGACATCTGGAGCCCTTAAAAATTAACCAAAGGACCACTATAGGCACCCCGACCACTTCAGCTCAATTACGTGGTCTGGGCGCCAGGTCCCTCTAGTTTTAACCCTGCAGCTGAAAACATAGCAGTTTCAGTGAAACTGCTATGTTTCACTGAGGGTTAATCCAGTCTCTAGTGGCTGTCTCACTGACAGCCGCTAGAGGCGCTTCTGCGATTCTCACTGTGAAAATCACAGTGTGAAGACGCTGGACGTCCGTAGGAAAGCATTGAGTAATGCTTTCCTGTGGGTGGATTGAATGCGCGTGCAGCTCTTGCCGCGCATGTGCATTCGGATCTGGCATCGGCAGGGGGTGGAGAGTTCCCCAGCACAGAGGGAGCCCTGCACTGGAGAAAGGTAAGTGGCTGAAGGAGTTTTAACCCCTTCAGCCCAGTGGGAAGAGGGCCCTGAGAGTTGGGGGGTATGGGGGGGGGGGGACTAATGACCCTATAGTGCCAGGAAAACAAGTTTGTTTTCTTGGCACTATAGTGGTCCTTTAACCATTTGCTAAATGAATTATACAGTGGCCCAAGGGTTTGGTTTAATTAAAGTTTTTTGTGGGGAGGGTCACACTTAGGAGGAAGGGAGTTTATAGGGAAAAGGGGCAGAGTATAGTCTACATTAAGAGTCTCTCAGCTCGCTCATGACTGCTGTGAGTGATCACGGGAGCTGGAGCGAACACACACATTGTATTACTAATTCTGTGTTTGCCTTTCTTGACATGAAAGTTACATGTTAGGAAATTTGTGACATTGAAGACTCTGGTCTTTGAGCTGTCAGTATTAGCAACATCATGCCACAATGTCCAAACAGTGATGTGCTGGGACAATCACCTTGTCTCGAGGGACAGTTTTTTGTGACTATGCCGATACGTCACCTGTCGAAATGCTTACTATATGCTACAAATATTATACAGCATGTGCTCATCAACAAGCAATAATGGATAGCCAGACAAACATACTTATGGTAATCCAAACTTTAAAAGGAATAATGCTGTACATATTGTTCCTATTGGGGCATGCAGGCAAGGGCATGCCTTCACTTTCTAGTGTAAGAGTTAAGCACCTATTCCCTGTAGTTTCTTGTTCTTTGTATCCTCTTTCCTTTAGTACTACAGCCAAGATTATGCTAACAGGGGAGTACATGTCAATTGTTCAATATTATCACCATAATCACTTATTATTCCTTACTTTCTGTGCGTGTCCCTGGTTAAACTAGTTTATATATTTATTTTTGTGAGATATATTATATGGAAGATAACATTTTCACAGATATATTGACACATTTTATCTCAAGCACATTTATATTTACACCTTATTGACCATTTAATATTTCTGAGGTTTGGCTAATTTTGTTTTGGGTGACATTCTTAGAACAGGTCCTTGCAAAATTTAACAACATAGTTCAAGATTAACCAGATTTATTTACGGTGTTGATGCTTTGTGACTTGAATCCTCTCCCATTTGTCTGCTTTTCGGCGCATTAAGAAGACTTGCACATCGTGTCAGTGTAATTAAAGCAAATAATTTAAATGAGGACGAGAAGACAAATAATTCATTTAAAACATGTTATCCTACAATGCTTTCCCTTAAGAACTGCATTCTATTATCTTTGCAATTATTATTCTTTAAGAGATAATACTGCATACAAAACTTTTCTAAAGATTTTTTTTACACTTGCAAGTGTTTTTGGAATATAATTTGCAAGCCTACTGATAAGTGTATGGCAGCCAATGTGATAATTGACGACCACCTGGGGAAATGCCCTTGTCCTCTCACAATTACTACTTTTGATGAATAATTTGAAAATTAATGAGTCAGACTAAGGATAGCTAGCCATTGAATACGTTGTAAGAGGAAGCCTAACAAATTTTCCATGCTAAGTAGTTCTTTGTCAGCTATACTGTTAGCACTGAGTAAATAGAAGAACTTTATTGAACTGATGGCGCTGTGCAGGATTTAGTAACTTCAAAGCATTGCTGGTAGTGAAAACGATATCCAGATATTCAGGGGCAGAACACTTATTGCAAATATTGCTCACGCCCATTGTCTTTTTTACAATTTCTGTTGCAATAAAACTGAAACTAGTAAGTCTACGTCTGATAACAGGTGTAGTATTTACCCCTTGTGAAACTCCCAACCTGAGTGGGCATAAAAGGGACATTATACATCTCTTTTTTCTGGAGCAGTTCAAGACCACCATTTTTAAATCTATTCGGAGAAGTCCCCAACAGGTTAGGATTGCTAAATGAATTATACAGTGGCCAAGTGGATAGCCTTACTGGTCTACAGATGTATCAAAAAATAATCGAGGTATAAGAACAGGTTTCAAGACAGACACTCTCTAGAACACTGGCCAAGGGGAGTTTAACAATATTTCCTTGCATATCGCAGAACATGGAAAGACTTATAATAATCCATTGAATGAATATGAACCCACAACAGATCAGATTTTAGGGGTTCTTGTCATGGGCAAATATGATCAATCACACAATGAAAACATTATCTGAGAAATAATTGCCTAATACAAGGGAAATTAAAATGTATTACTAAAAACACTACTTTTTAAAATCAGTTTGGTTTTCATTTTTCCAGTATGCTCATTCCTAGCAAACATTACAGCATCCCTGACATCCAATGACATAAAATACATCAAACCATTCTGGTCACTGGCACCTTTAATGATTCTATTGGTGCATAGGGTAGCCATGTCCCACTCAGCCAAATATCTCACATACAGGATTCAATGTTGAAACTGTCACTCACGATCTGTAAATGTACAAGAGCAGTGAAAGAACAGTGGATTATGATTTCACTCAAAGGGACAGTATAGTCACCAGAACCACCCCGGCTTAATGTAGTGGTTCTGGTGCCTATAGCAAGTCCCTGCAGTTATAGCACTTTAAACACTGCGTGTTTACATAGCTGCCTAGGAAAAGTGTGCAGCACTTGCATTCATCGTCTCCACGCTCTGCAGGGAGGCACTGAGCATTCGCCGTGCATTAAATCAATGTGACTCTATGAGGAGATGCTGATTGGCACCACACTGCATTTTGCCACGCATGCCCAACAGCCTCAAAATGCTTTTCTATGGGAAAAGATAATTATTATGGAAATGTATTGAACCAATGAAATCCATGTTTCCTTATGTAATCAAATCTTTTTTTCTCCTGCTCCTTTCTATAAATATCTTAACACAGGAAGCCTAAAATCACCAATAACCTACATTTGGGATAACCTACATTTGGGGTTGAGTGTATGGTTTGGATCCGAACAATTCATATATGAACCTGGACTAAACATGGCCATTTTAATATAGATAGATAGATAGATAGATAGAGAGAGAGAGAGAGAGAGAGAGAGAGAGAGAGAGAGAGAATAACATGAACCATAGTTTCAATATTACAGAAGATAACAAAATATAATGTACTTGTATTTTACACACAGAGTGGAAACTGTATATTGTTGTTGTTTTGTTTGTTTTGTATTTTTTTGTAAATCTTTTCAGACAAATTAAAACAAAAACAAACAAAAAAAAAGCCAACAAATCTTTGCAAAGAATAAAAGTATCACATCAGGCATATGCAATAAAAAGGTTATAAAAATAAAAAATGTAATAAATATAAATGCAATAAAAATAAAAAATGCTAAGACTTAATTAAAGGTTACAATAAGATGAAGTGAATGCACTATATGAGAGGAGCCTAGTTGTATGTATATTTCCACAACATATATGTAATCATGCTGGCATAGACATAATGTGCAGTCATGTGGGTAAGCTTTTCAGGTACCAGGGGAGCTCCCTATGCATCCCTGCTAAGAATCATTCCAGTGTTTTATGTAAACATTATGTAGGCCAATATAGACATTAGCATTTTTGCACTGCCGTTTGGCTGATAAATGATGATGATGATGATAATAATAATAATGAGGACAGTGGTATAAAACAGCTAGTGGTCAAGAACATTAAAACATGCAGGGAACCATTATAGGATAGTTACAGCAGCAAATCTCCATGTCCTTTGAATGTTTGATCAGATGTGATCAGATGTGCTTGCTTTAAATAGGATTGCTTTTAAACCAGCCTCCAGTATAGTTTCATATAAAAAGTGATGTTTGTAGACATGCAACTGCCCTGATTCACTATGTCTGTGTATAAAGAGAAGCAATACAGATTCTTACCTTACTGCAGAAAGGGAGACATTTTACACCCCAATAAATAATTGCAACGGTGCCAGATTAACAGGGAGAGGTTTTTAACCTATGCACAGTTGTAATCAAAATTATTCAACCCCTGTTGAAAAAAGTTTTGGTTGATTGCAATTAACAAATCAAACAAAAGCAATTGAAATAGCTCAACACTACGAATGCTTCAAATGGTTTTCCCTTATTCAACTGAAAAGGCAATTTATAACAAATTATCCATTTTCAAAATTATTCAACCCCCTAAATAGAATACCTCACAACGTCACAAATATGGAAAACAGTTGTTGTCTCAAGCACACCTGATGCAACTAATCAAGTACTTCATTAGTTGCACCAGGGGTGCGTGAGCTGTAACACTTGATATACCTAAACTGGATAGGGGTTTGTTGAGTGTCACGTTTGACTGCATGTCCACAAAGTTAAAGGGACACTCCAGGCACCCAGACCACTTATGTGCATTGAAGTGGTCTGGGTGCCAACTCCCACCACTCTTAACCCTGCAAGTGTAATTATTATTTATAAACCGTAGGTGGGGGAGGGGCGTGGGTGGAGCCTGACCCAGCGCCGAGGGACATCGGCGCTGGATTCAGGTAAGTCACTGAAGGGGTTTTAACCCCATCAGCAACTTGGGATAGGTGGTAGGAGGGAGGGGGGCACTGCAGAGAAAACGGATATGCTTTCCTGGCACTGGAGAGTCCCTTTAAGAGATCATCACCTTGCACAAACTAGGAACAGGATACAAAAATATAGCAAAGGCACTAAATGTGCCTAGAGACACTGTTGGAAGCATAGTTTGCAAGTTCAAAGTTAAAGGAACAGTGGTTATACTACATGGACGGGGCAGAAAAAAGAAGCTATCAATGGCTGCAAACAGATTTCTGAGAAGATTGTGAAAAACCTGTGAGTGACTGCAAAAGACCTGCAGCAAGACGCAGAAGGTTTCCATGCCAGAACTCCAAGACATACATCACCACTGGCCCAAATGCACAAGAAAAGTCTGCTCTAATATGCTCAAAATTATATAAATAAGTCACAGACGTTTTGGGATTCTGTTATGTGGAGTTGGGAACTTTTCGGCCCAATGGATCAGCGGTATGTCTGCAGGAGGAAAAATGAAGCATACACTGAAAAGGACACTTTGCCTACAGTTAAGCATGCTGGTGGCTCGGTGATGCTCTGGGGCTGAATTGCATCCTCTGGCACTAAAAACCTACAGTATGTGAAAGGAAAGATGTATTAATTGAAGTATCAGAAAATCCTAGGAGAAAATTTAATGCAGTCTGTGAGGAAGCAGAAGCTTGGGCGTCATTGGATCTTCGAACAAGACAATGATCCCAAGGTTCTCTTTGATGCAAAATCAAACAGGTAACAGCTCTGACCTTCTAAAGAACTTAACGATAATTGGAGTGTAGCAAGATCCCTTACTGGTTCACCAAAGACAACATTATACATTTCTGCATTAAATCTGAAGGTATTTGTATTTAGCCAACAGCTAGGTTAGTCGCTGCACCTAATAAACCAGAGTAGGACTAGTAAGATATCTCTGTGAATATATCATTTTAGATTGCCAACATATTTGGCTGTGCTTTACAATGGATATACAGACAAATCAAGCAAATAGTGTACAACATGAAAGTTGAGGTGGGCATAAATACATGAGTAGGTTTCTGTTCACGTGAGCTTTACTTTAAAAGGACATTATCATCAAGTCTGCCAACAGTCCAGACATGGTTGTACAGTCTCAACTTGTGCCATTGTCCTGGGACTATTTTTTCCCATCATCTGGATACTACAATATTACAAGAGTGCACCACCAGTTCTTTGTGAATGGGTAACCCAGTTGGGGGGGGGAGGGGGGATATGCATTTTTACAATTCATATCAAAGAGTTATATTTTTATCCAATACATGATGCAGCGCTTCCAAATGAGCTGCTAGGACCAGGAGACATAATATCGATTTACCTGATAAAATAAGGACTTTTTAAAATGTACTTATGTAATGTATAAGATGCCTCCCGTTTCTCTACAACTACTCTTGCACGTCAAAAATTATATATTTATTGGGGACGGGAAGTAGGGATTGAGGACTCCGAGAGCACAGGGAATCTTTGCTCAAGCATCTTTGTATTGTACATATGTTCGGAGTAAGTGTACTTTATGAGTGTAGGCATTGAACTTAAATTGGGACATTAATTTCACGTTCTGGTGACTTCTCCAAGAATCTGTCTGGCAAAAACAGCATCAGGGTCTGAAACAATCTAGTTATTCAATTCCTTTTCATTTTTTTTTTTTTTTTTTGTAAAATAGTTTATTGGGTTTTTTATCGAAAATACATATGATATAACACACATTCTGTACATTGGAGATACATCGGAGACAGGTTAGCAGAGTTAATGTTACAAAGTCCATAAGGTAAAATTATGCAGTTGATGTTACATGTGCATTTCCATTCACAGTACATTTCAATACACGAAATATAGCTCGAGATTTTTTCCATTAACATGTACTTATGTTGTTGGACTAATATTACCACAGTATACTATTTTCAACAGTAAAGGTGGAGTGCTATCACTAGCTCGCTTTTACCATGGGTTGCCTATGTTTGCTCCCCTCGTACATCAGCATTAAGTCTGGGGGTGGAGCCCCCTGTCGCCTTTGTCGTACCATGGATCTGTTTCCTATTCAGCTTCTCCATGTTGCTATCCTGTCTCCCCAATAATTGAGATGCTATATGTGAATGATGTAACATAAAGGGGGGAAGGGGGTAAAAAAAAAGAACTGGGTGTGGGCTAGGGCGGGAGTGAGGGGGGGGCGAGGGGGGGGATGAAGGTCAGTCCGATCTATCCCTTCGTTTCAGTTCTACCTGCAGGCTAGTTGTCAATGTTAGCTATAGTTTGTGAAGGTAAGACATGTTGTGTATACCATTTGTCCCATATTTGCCATGCCATCACCCAGTATTGTTGCGGAGGTCTTAACTTCCTGGCTTCTATTTCATACCTTTTGGTTGTTTGTATTGTATTTATGCATTGCGAGAGATCTGGAGGTTGTGTGTTTAACCACCTTTTGCTAATGGCCATCAGAGCGGCGACAATCACATGGTACACTAGGTATTGCTCCATTTTGTTGTAAGTAGGTGGCACTGTTTGTAGTAAGAATGTTTCGGGGGAGTGTGGGTGTACCTTCCCTATTAATGCCGTGATCATGGATGCAATTTCCCTCCAAAATTTTTGGAGTAGGGGGCAAGTCCACCAAATATGGAGCATTGTCCCTGTTTCTTGGAGGCATCTCCAGCATACCTCTGGTTTGGTTCGATCAATTTTATGAAGTCTGGAGGGCACCATGTACCATCGATAGAGTATTTTTCTGCAGGTTTCGATATGTGCTGTATTGAGTGTAAGGTGTTTGTGTGCTCGTAATACTTTCAACCATGTCTCCTTGGGTATGATACAGTCAATTTCCATTTCCCAAGCTGTCATAAAGTTCAGTTTGTCCAATCTATCCCCCTTCGTGAGTATCTTGTATATTAGCGCTAGACTCTTTTTTGGTGGGTTTGGTGTTAGACATGTTCTCTCTAGGTCGGCTATAATATTGCTATGTGAATGTTTATTGCTTTGCTTAGCCCATTTTGCCACCCAAGAGCTCAACTGTAGGTATGAGAGATAGAAGTGTGGGGGGAGGTGTAGTTTTTGTTTCAAGGACTCGAAAGGCTCAATATTTTCTCCCTTCATCAAGCTAGATAGGGAGGTAACTCCCCGTGTATGCCAGATGCCCCAATTAAAGTCAGGAATTAGCAGTGCTAGAGTCTGGATGCGCATCGCTGGGGATATGTATGGTGTAGGACAATGTGTTTTTATTAGTTTGTCCCAAGCCTGGAGGGACGCCTCCGTTGTCGGGCATGTATCTTTAAATTTCGGTCGTTGTCGTTTTGGAAGCCAAGCTAGGGTCCTTTTCATTTTTTAATCATCTACTTTAGTGACGTCTACTATAGGTGACAAACACCCCCCATTGCCCCCAGTTGTTATGTTTCCATATGAATATATTTTACACCCTGCCAGTAATATTGCAAGATAATGTGCTAGCTATGCATTTTATATTTTAAAGAAATGTTAAGGTAAGTTTGATTGCAACGAAAAGGGATTGGCAATGAAAACGTTAATAACAATTTTGTTATTTTCCTTGGGAGGATTCTTTGGGTTGTACATAAATATTGCTTTAAAAACGGCATTGAACCATTTGTGCATTGAGACATATTTGTACTTGTTCTAAGAGACAAAACATATGCAAATCACTTTCAGCTGCAGCGCAATGCATTAGGAGAACCAGTAACGACCCTGTTGGATGCTATTACAAATAAACCTTTTAATCCTCTCTTAAAACTGCTTGAGATCAGTTACCATCAGATAATTCCCTGGTTGCATAGAACCTAACCTCAAACTACCAAACAGCGGTAAGGCATATCAGTAGTGTAGTCACGTACTGCACTGGCTTTTAAAAGGCAAAACATGAAATAAATAAATAAAACAATGTTTAATACTTTGTCTGGCTCAACTATCATAATTTGGTTTTCTAGATATTTCTGTTTCGAATACTTTGTAAAAATGTGTTTTAAAGTAAAGATTTGTTCAGGGGTGTTGCTTGGTGACAAAAAGACAAGGGAATTCAGCCAACAGGTAGTTTTTATGGCCTCTCCCACACCTCATCTTTCAGGGCAAATGCATTGCATACGTGCAACAAAAGGCAGGCAGAGGTTTCTCTGCAGGAAAGCTGAGCATTTGTCATGGTGCAGGTATGTGTGAAGATACTGCTGACCCCCTTAAAAACTATTTTCACTTAATACATTACGAAATTGGCCATATAGTAAATTAACCCTAACGTTCTATAAATCACATTATAGCACCAAATATTCTCCTACTGCCAGTCCTCTCTAGCTCAGACTCTCTGTGGCTGTCCAATCACAGACTTCCGAATGCAGCTCAATGAGTAGTTTTTACAAGCCAGGTGCTCTGAGCAATTGCTGCCTCTTGAGTTTAGCTCCACTGAGCTAATCAAACCAGGAAGTAACAGGACTGGCTGGCTGACTGATAGCCAGGGGGTGTAAACATGTTAATTTATATAAGTGCCAATTCCTATTGCAATCAGCCCTTTTTGTAAATTGAAAAATGAGAACACTCCTGTTCTGCGTGGTTCAACTGTTCTGTAACCGAACAGAATAAGTGTAATCCGTTCGGTCAGTCCCATATACCGAACCATAACAGGGAAAAGGCACAAACAAAACCTTTCCACAGTCCTGAACCAAGGTCTAATATATGGGCTATAGTCCTGGGGCAAGAGGCTGGCAAGCAGGCCCCTCCAAGAACCAGTGGCGAGGTTACTTTCGCCACACGCACTCTTCACACAAAAAGCACTTCAGCTTGCTAAAATGATTTTGCTGTCTAGAGTGCCATTTTATGTGTATCATATCACATATCATATCACAAATTATTAATATTATTATTATTATAATAGGTGTCATTTCTATCTCATTATAGGTGACACAGAGGGAAAAATGAATAGATGCCAAATTCAAACTCAGGACTTTTCAAGACCTCTCAGCAATGCCCATGACCAGATTTATAGAAAAGTGTTAAAGTCTCTTCACCATGGTTTATTTAATGGCGTTTACATCAGTACTTTAATCATCTTCTTCAATACCTGGATAGCACAATTCATCTGCATGTCCTTTTATAAAACATGGTGGATGCAACCTTATCCCAAAAGCAAGCTATTTTCAGATGATGTCTGTGAAGCTCTGATATTTCAAAGCAAATCCACCTTTTTTTTTTTCTTTCATTTTTCCATTCTTAAGTGCTAGTGTGCCAATAACACATTTCACTTTCACCTATGCGCAAAAGTGTTACCATTAGATTAATTTACAAAACAGGTTATGTCAAGGGAAGGTGGAAACGTAACATACATGTGTGTCGGCAAAAAGATCCATATTGTTAACCCAATTAGATTTTATAAGCAAAATAACAGTTTGAAAGGAGGAAAAAAAAAAATACGAGATAATATTTGTGTTTCTCTTCCTATAAAGCAATTTGTGCCAAGGCTGTGCCTCAACTGAACTGGATTTTTATGTCAATAGCTAAATCTTTAATATACATTTAAAAAGAACTGGAGCTTCACATGAAATCGGGGTTAATGCAAGTTTTTAGGTGATTGTCAAGATTTTGCTTAATTTTGTAATTTCCAGAGAAGTACTGCTTCCCCTTTAAGAGGTAAACCTTCTAGTGGGATACTGGGATATATTTTGCATTGCATGGCCCCAGTATTAAACACATTTATAGTGTGTTTAAATGAGGTACATTCTAAGGATTAAGACTTCACTCTTCCATCTTGCTGCCGGTGCTAGCCTTTTCCTTCACTTGTCACATCAGATTTCATCTGTTCAAATCCCCATCATGTAATGGGACGAGCTGTTCAAATATCAATGTAAAAAAAGATTAAACTATGAACAAACTGGCAGCTCTGTCCCCTCAGGAAGAAGTTCTTGGGTTTGGTGCTGGGGACAAGTGGTGTACACATCAGCAGGTAGGTGTATGTGTTCTGACGAGATGCCAAGCAATGAGCAGGACATTTAACTCTTCAACGTCCTAAACGATAAGCAGTGCATTGGAAGTACTCACTGCAGCAGTCTTGGAGTTAATAGTGTAATAACTAAATCACAGACAGTATGCGGAGACCGCAATGTACAAAAAAAGGGAGTTAAGGATCCAAGAAACATAATTAACTTTTTGGGGATAAAATTAAGAAAAGAAAAAAAAGCATGCAAAAACTACTGACACGCAGATCATCTACATGAGGATTTTATTTCATATAGTTTCAGAAGTTGTGAAAAATATAATTGTGCAGCCCCCTTCCCCTGTTTTAATGCTAATCTCTTTATGCATCTGATCTGATCTGCTTTGGGGTTTACTCGCTAAACATCAAATTGTGGTAAGATATTTATATATATTTAATTCACATATTCTATAGTTTATGCCATAAACTACACCAAGGATAAAAAAAGGTAGATATTTAGCTATTGTACTGCTCCCACTCCCGCAGTGCTTTGCTATCCTCAAAGTGGAACTATTTTAATTAAAAATTAAAAAAATTTAAATTATCATCATTTTGTCCCAGACGTGACAGCTCTGCTTTAAGGCTACCGTAACATGAAGCCAGCTGCAGCCTTGCCTTTCTGACAATCTTGACCGACACGGTTTCTGGCATATTGTCTGTGTCACAATAATTGATGAAGCACCTTACGAGGGAAACCATAAGTAAACTATCCATTACTGGTACCATCAGCATTATCTTTTTACAAAAGCAGTCCCGGGTACAACCTTGTACATAAAACATATTTATTGCGATGTTTGTCAAAATCACTCTTAAATTTCCTTAATAAAGTTGACTTTACATCTTCCCCTGAAAGTAATTTTCACAATGTAATTGTTACTCAAGAAGAAAAGTGATTCTGGGCCTCCGGTCTGATTGATCTTTTCCCAAGCCGAGGTTTATATGTCTCTATTCAATGAGTTTGAAAAAGAAAAAAAAAATGAAAAAGAAGATCGATCATGGCATGATATTGGGCCGTGGCAGATTCCATTTAAATTGGTTGAGAGTAACAATAAAAATAGAATATATAAAAGGAGAAATGCAGTAACAATTAATTGAAACCATAATATTTGAACAGCAGCCTGTATAAAATCTAGCAGTGTTGAGGACTATGCAGAGAAGAGGGAAAGGATCATAAAATAGTATTAAAACTATTTCATGAGATTCAAATCATTTACTGGTAGCCAAGTCTATCTCACATACCCTCGGGACATAGAAAGAGACTTTATACATTACTTTACTTCCTCGAAGACTGGCTTATATATTCCGCTGAAGACAGCTATGGCAACTGCATAGCCAACACTCACAGGTGAAATCCAAGTTTTTGTGTCTAGGAAAGTCACAAAAAGTCGTGCTTTGCTATGACCGGTTTCTGTTTCCAATCAATCAGAATGCTTTACATAGGGGGAAGCAACAGATACCCCATTATGTCATTCAAAGACTGGACTGCACGAATTCTTCAGGGACACATTTTGGTTAGCCAAGGATGCTGCATCATCATTGCACTATACGGGCTATTCACTAGAATGTGAATTGTCAAAGTAAATCTCAAATTTTAGGCCAAACTAACTGGGCTGAACACATAGCTGACTTGGAAAATGATTGCAATCTGGTGATTGTGGCCTGGAATTTGAATCAAGCATTGAAATGTGTGTATTAATTCACTGTAATACAGTATATTCACATTTTGTATTTTCGGTAGGGTAAAACAAACAAGGTGATGCCAGGCTATAACAAGGACAAATATAAAAACAAACAGAATATGAGATTCAGCTTGCCCACAGCTCCTTTCTCAGGTCTCACGCAAGCTTGTGCTCACGTGTGCCATTATAGAGAGAATCTATAACACTCGCGTATCAGACTGATCTCACCTACTAAGACAGTGTAGATCCAAAACAGTTGCAAGTTCCCTCTCCACGAGAGATAATAACTTTAGATGAGTTAATAGAGTTCTTTACATCTTGAAAAAACACTATTTGTCACCATATTTCTTCTTATTGTGGTACTGCCACTGACATTATGTGTGTTTGTTGTAGAATCTTTCCATTAATAATTGAACTAAACAGTTATACAAGGTCTATCCGGGAAAGTATCCTGTCATGTAATATAAAAGAGACATTTATTGAAGAAGATACAAGAAACATTGTACATAGGACATTGACTCATCAGTCCCATTCAGAGTAGGGACCTCACACAGTTCTCTTAGCGTCTCTTTCCCTGTTCAAAACACTCTGCAAAATCCTTTGTTGGAATAGTCATCAGCTGCCTCGTCGTATTTACCTGAATCTGTTCTTTGCTTTCCCTAAGCTACAAGGGTAATCCAGACATGGAGCCCTTGCTTATGGTGCCTAGAGGGGTATCAGCTATATCTTACTGACAAGGCCTAACAAGGCTGAAACCAACATCTGGGGTTGCTGTTTCTCTTGTGCAGAGAGAGCCGGCCTGCGTTTTGGTTCTGGACCATGCCTTTGGTTGCGATCAGTCTGATATGTAAAGGGTTGTTTTTGTACTGGCAAGATAATCTAAAACCAGCTTGAGATCGGAGCGGGGACCCACCACAGGACAAGCTATTTGAGCTGTCGTCTGTTCTCTGTACTCTCTTACACCTTGTTTTTTGCTTTACCTGAATCTCATCAACGGTCTAAAATCTCTTCCCTTTCAAAGGTGATTTTAAACCAAACTGGTAGAGGAAGATGGCATAAGTAGTTTTGGGGAAAAAAAGTAAATAAAATAAAGTTTGAAAGGAAAAATAAATTGTATTGAGGAAAATTAGAGTGGAAGTTCGGAATGTGAGTTGAGGATGGACTGAAAAGAATAAATGTAAATGGGTAAAGGAGAGAGGTAGAATGGTTACCTTTCATAAAGAGGGGAGACCAGGAGGGGTTCTAACTGGTTGATTGGTAAAGAGATGAGGAACATGTGAAGGGAGAAGGTGGAATAATGTGCTAAATGTGTTCTATGGGAGTAGATCACAGAGCTCCACAGTCATAACACGAACAGTGTGCTATATGCATGAGTGCATCACAGAGCTCCACAGCAATACTAATTACAGCAATAGATATGTGTAAAACACATTTTTTCCTATGTACTGCATCACCACAATTTTGGCTGGAGCTTCCCAAGTTCGTGCTCTGGATCCACCACTGATCAAGACTGGATAAATCCCTCCAGACAGCAGCTATAGCACCAAAAACTTTCCTCCTTGAGCCAGATATTGTTGCCTTGACACTTATCTTGATATATTTATATGTTTCCCCTTCTGGCCCATGAAGTTTTCTGTCTGGCTCTACATTATATCTGTCCAATTCTTAGTCATTAATCCACTGAAATAGCTTAGTGATACATATCCTGACATTTTATGTAAGAGGGAAAGTTACAAACGACTCAGTGTACTGTTACATTACAATGCAATGAATGCAGTTTAGCATTTCACATGGTTATTCCCCCTCAAGGTATGAAAATATTATGCCAATTTTAATGTGGAATGTATCTCTTCACCTAACTAGATATGTATTTGCTCTACTACCAACCTGCATTGGCCAAAATCTTGAATTATAAATTACGTAACCTTAGTCGTATGAAGTTGAGTTAATATAAAAGTAAAAAATATAAACTGGATGACTGTTTCCAAAACTTATTTTTTATTTTATTTTTGTAATGAGACATATGAGTATGTATTGAGTAGTTAAATATGAAATAATAGCTGCCAGATTAAAGCAACCACAATGCATTTTTAAGAACAAATATATAGCTTATTGGAAAATGCTGGAGTACAGAAAAAATATTATGTATCACTATTATAATAACTGAGAAAAATAATATATCTCATTATTATACCCATTACATCATACAGCACAGTTAATATAAATAATTGAAATTTGTGGGTATTTGGGGATTGAGCATTCTAACGCTGAGTGCATATAGCACGGTGCATTATTAAAGGCAACAAACTGATTTCACCTGCCTTACCCATCTAACCCATGGCCAGCAATAGGTCACTGCAGTGCCATTTGGGTTAAAACAAAAAGCCAACTACATATAGTAATGACGTGTATTAACTACAACTGATGCTTCTCTGTAAGCAAATAATGTATCACGTACATTAAAGCACTATGGGTGCAAATGGTAAGAGATGGCCCACAGTTTCATTGAAGATATGCAGAATAGATACCTGTTCAGGCACTCCAGGATAACAGAAATAGCCGCTTATTTGGGGAAAAAACAGCAACGTCTTTATCAAGTCTTTATGAGCTTGATGAAGACCCGGCAGGGTCGAAACATTGCTGCTTTTTCCCCAATAAAGCTGCTATTTCTGTTATCCCGGAGGGCCTGGACCGTTATTTATTCTGCATATCTTGGAAGGGAGGCCTGGTCAGCCCTGGCTTCAGAGCACCTGGGTTATTTGGTGAGTGCAGTATCCAGTACGTCTCTACAGTTTCATTGAAGAGCATTAATAATATATAGATGTTTCAAACTATAGTCCTTTTCAATGCCCACACCCTATATATATTTCAATGTCCACACCCTGTATATATTAATTAAATTAGATGATAAATCCATCATGGAAGGGCCACTTAAACTTTCTGAAATTGCACAAATAACGGGCCTTGAAGAAAAATACTATAAAAATGAAAAAGGTAAGCGTATAAATAATGACAGAAGCAGGGTTGGATGAGGTAAAAGTAAAATGAACACTGCTTGTAGCAGCAATGTTGATCTCGGCTAGGGAAAATAAAAACTGCAATATAAACAAAGGGAATATGCTAGTCTCAAGGAGGTATGAACCTAGATCTCTATTTGAGGTTGTACGCATGGCAACAATAAGCATTCTTTAATGACTTGTATCCAAAACTAGAATGTCATTTATAGTCAATGGACTGGCCATGCACAGCGGTATATCAAAGAACTGTCTCATTCTGATGGTTTTACGGACAGATTTTTTTTTAACCAATCCAGGCCTCTATCGTTACCAACTTTTACCCGAAATATTTGCAGCTCAGTGATTTGCGAATCAGCTAACTACGAAATAGCTTTACTAGAATCCCCCAATGGAGCTATCTGCAAACCACCGTTTCACAGCACAACCATGGATGCAGAAACTGCCCGACAGACTCCACCTTCCTCTAATCCAGGGTAAAGATTAAAAGCAGAGTTCTACTCGTTAAATCTGGCTTCACATTAAGGAACCAACAAGGATATATCAGAGCGGTATGTGCCCACGTCCAGTAAATTTCCTATACTTACTGTACGTACCAAAGCCCCAGACACTGCAGAATCTAATTTCGAGTATGCGTGCAGCTTCAGTAAAAAAAAAGAAAAAAATAGCATTATTTTACTATACGTTTCTTTCTTGACAAAGAATGTTGGTTAAAAAAAAAAAAAAGAAAGAGGAGAAAAAAAATCACAGAGAATCCAGATGGCTGCTTATATATTTCTTTCTTTTTTTATTTTTTTTATTTACTGCAATACTAAAGCCACAATAAAAAGCAAAGTTGAACAGACAAAGCTAATAATATAATCATTCAAAACACCTGCAAACACTGCAGATGGGCAATTTCTGTCTGCAGAATCATCAGTGAGGGACCGCCCTCCCATATGGGCAAATCCAACAGCCTCGGAGTTTACTAAACTCTGTCTCCTGCCCTGAGAAAAACCTGGAGGAAGCATATGCCCTCCTTTTATAGAAGCACAGAAGTGTCTCTGCCGGCTTATTTATTTTAGATGAGTATAACTTATCTGCGCCTCCCATCACCGCCACGGTTAATTTGTACACTTTATGCCGATGGGTACACAAAACATGATAGCGTAAAAAGAGAGAACAGTCACTGTCTAAGCTGCGGGTTTCATTAATGTAATTTAATTACCTGTTCCAACTGCTCGAAAAGAATAAATCATAGACCATGTACGGAGTCTTGTAATCCACCTCTAGGTTCACAAAACGAATACTTGACCCTGACTTCAAATTCTTGTGAAGTAGAGATGCCAGTGGGTCATTAAGACCTTTATTATGTTTAAAGAGTCAGTTACAGAGATATAAAAGGGAACTGTAGTTTCCAGGCACTGATTCTGTATTTCGCTTAGATAGATAGCAGCCTATAACCCAGGCATTAAACTGACAGGACCTGAGTTGCAATTTTAAACCTTACAACACGTAAGACCACAATTATTAACTCCTTAATGGCTTTAATTAAATCTAGCTTTGTATAATTCCAATTTCCCTTCAGAAGTATGGCTGAAAAGACGTAATGGTACATTATTTAATAGGCGCAAATGATTTTATCTAAATCTACGGCTACTTTTATAAACAAACTATGCATTCAGCAATGTCTTCCTGTTGCTATATTTATCTTTTGTTTCTCTCTCTTAGTGCTCACCGGTTAGAAGAAGGCTCTACTTATTTACCTTATTGACTGTCTGTAAAACATAGAATAAAACATAGCAAACAGCCTTTGGGAGAATGCTGCTTAAAATGTCAACATGTTTTCTTGATCAACACTTGCATTTTTATGTCTCCTCACTACTCACATCCGCGTCCACTGATACTATATCCACTGCTTTGTGTTTAGCCTTTTACAAGTTGAACGCACATTACTAAAGAGACACATTTCCTCGTTCATTGCTATAGCAACTCCACCAGTATCCTACAGTCCTTGATTACATATCACTAAATATTACATTTGATAGCATGGGAAACTGCTGAAATCCACCATAAGTCTTAGCATTTAGGAACTTGCTTTGACAACCACGGGGCTGCCATCAGGGCCTCAAATCCATGATGGTTGTCACGGGCCCAGTGGTCCTGGGGGGCCCAGGCGCTCGGACGCCACACTCACAAGGTGGAGGGCACATAACAGCGGTGAAAAAAACTGCCAGTGCTGGAGCTGTGGCTGCACGGAGGCCCGCATGCTTTGGGATGGCCATCAGGTGGCCCGTTCACTTATGGCCACCCAATGGATATGGATTGTATGGATATTGTAGGAGGAAGGAGGAACAGCACAGGAAGCAGTGGTGGAGAAAGGAAGAGTGAGCTGCTGCAGACCCACACACATCAGCCTCAGCCAGCAGCTGCCCAAGAAAGCCATTGTCCTGCAGATAAAAGGTATCCTAACAAGAGGGTGGCTGCAAATATTAAAATTATTACATGTATGTGTGTGCATGCTGGTGTATCTGTGTGTGTGTGTGTGTGTGTGTGTGTGTCAAGTGGTGTTTATGTATCTGTGTGTGTGTACATATTAGTGTGTGTATCTGTTTATTTGCGTGTATATCAGTGTGTGTGTGTATCTGTGTATTTGCATGTATATCAGTGTGTATCTGTGTATTTGCATGTGTATCAGTGTGTGTGTCTGTGTGTCTGTATGTGTATCAGTGTGTGTGTGTGTGTGTGTATGAGTGTGTGCAGAAGTGTACACATTACACACAAATGCACATCTACATTCAAATACACACATACTGCTAAGTGCTAAATGCAATCCTGAGCAAATTGTAGTTCCCCAGCTGGCAAAGCATTGTGTAACTTTTTAGACAAATGGGAATCTAAATGTCGCTCCCCCCAAGCACAAGGATTGCCCAAAAAAGCGAGAATGGAGAGAGGAGCTGCCAGAAGCTGAAGATCATGTCGGCTGCGCGCCCGCTTCACTGCACAGCACCTGGCAGCCTGCACAATAGCACCGGACCACCAGGCAGGGCCATCTTTAATACTAATTGGACCCGGGGCAAAGCATTTGCTTGGGCCCCCTGGACCCTGTTCGCCCTCCCCATCACGTCCTCCACCCCTTAACGCAGTGGCGGACCTAAAGTAGAGAGATGCAAGAGTTTTTTTGGGCCTCCCTATCGCACGGGTGATTAAATGGTAGATCCCCCATCTGTCATGCAACTCCAGAAACTCATTGACAGCTAGGGCTCTACCATTTACCCATGTTTGCAGGTCTGTATTTAGCATTAAGCAGTTTTTGTGTGTTTGAATGTAAACAGGCTTTTGTATGGAATATGTTTGTATGTGGTGTTGGCGTGCTTGCAATCATGCATTTATGTAGAAAAGATACAATTTATCCAGGAGCTTTTACAATAAAAAGAAGAGAATGCCTTATAGTTACACAATAAAATTCAAATTTCTAAAAATGAGGAAATTCTTAAAATGCAAATGTGTGTACTCAGGCAGACAAAGTTATACTCAGTATAAAATCACAGCATTATGTTTCATAGCAGCAAATAGTCCAAGTATAAATATATAAGTCCCAAATTGGATGAATAATATATACCAGTCTTTTAGAGTGTGTATCATAAACCACCTTTGATCTGCATTTATGTGTAGTGTTGGTTTTTGAATGCAGGGGTTTGTTTACATAAAATTTTGGTGTGTAACACAGACGTGTGTTTGTACATAGTGTTGAAGTTTGAATGCAGGGGTGTATTTGTGGGTATTGTTAGTGTGTGAATGCTGAGATGTATGCACATATACACACACAGATATTTACACAGTGAAATACATGCAGACACACACATATACACATTGGCACATATGTAGATAGACAGATACATATACACACACTGACACACAGATACACAGACACACCGAAACACACAAAGACAATATACGGATATACACAGACATACATACAGACACACAGATACACATCCTGACACACATATACACACATATATAGTGACACAGACATACTTATGCAGACACATAAACTGACAGACATACTGACACATTCACCGATGCACACACACCGACATACTGACACAAAGAGACATATTGATACAGACACGCACATACACACTGACAGACATATGGACACACACACAGACACACTGACATACATTCACAGACACACATACACAGACATACTGGCACACACACATACACACACAGACATACTGGCACACACACATACACACACAGACATACTGGCACACACACACACACACCTACTGACAGACACACACACACCTACTGACAGACACACACACACAGACATACTGACAGACACACACACAGATGCAAACTTTACACTGGAACCCTCCCCCCTACAGTTTCCTACCTTCCCTTGGGTCCAGTGTGCTGGCTGGGATGGTTGGAAGTTAGGGTCTGATTCTCCTTCCCGAGTCGCCTTCCTCACTGCCCCCTGGTTTAGCCTCCCTCCCGCGCGGCTCGTAGTCTCTGTGGGAGGAAGTGACTTGCGGCCGTTAAGCATGTGGCCCGGTCGTGCTGTTAAAGGGCCACAGCACCTGACGGGCCCCTGCTGAATCATGTTCACTGGGTTGCCCTAAGTGTATGGGCCACCCGGTGGGCCCCCTTAGAGTGCGGGCCCCAGTGCAGCCGTAATACCAGCACTGTGGGCCCATGGGGGGGAAAAATAATTGCTACGGGCGGCAGGGCCACAGGGCAGCTGCTTTGGGCCTCCCAGGAGTGACTGGGCCCGGGGCAACT
The DNA here is from genome assembly GCF_036172605.1 of Pelobates fuscus. Lineage (NCBI taxonomy): Eukaryota > Metazoa > Chordata > Amphibia > Anura > Pelobatidae > Pelobates > Pelobates fuscus. Next base: position 18,221,326 of record NC_086328.1, read on the forward strand.
GCCCCGTTTGTCCTGCCACCAGGGAGTGTAATTTCCCCCTTCCCTAGCTACAGGTAAGAGATATGGAGGGGGGAATAAAATGAATATATTAATGATGAAAATAAAATAACATTAAAAACAAATTTCCACAGAATGCAGCCCCTATCCTACCGCACATATATACTCACACACTCTGCATCCTCTACACAAATACACACACTGCATGCACTACTCAAACACACTGCATCATTCTACATGGACTGTGGGCGGATTTAGGGATGGGTTCTGGGGGCCGAGACCTTGAGCTGTGTAAGGTCTTCATGTTATCCATTAAACTTGCTGTATAATTTTATACCTCCTTTAAAGAGGTATTCTATTTAAATTGACACAGGCATGCAAGGTGTAATGGGCAATCCAGGATGTCAAATGTTGCTAAAATTAAACTTTCTTTAGATATTTTTCAGTATAATCTGTTTCTTTTACTGGCTATTTGTTATGTCCCAAAGTAAAAGGAATGACAGTCATATGGAGAGATTCTTCCTCAAAACGATCTCTCCAAACTATGCCAAATATTGGCATCTGTTCCTGCTGCTCCTTAGTACCCAATCCAGTTAACCGCTACTGCCCTGTGGTATTTTGGCCTTCCTACTTATTTATTTACCATAGAAAGAAATGCATTGCAGAGTGTTAAATTCCCCCCCCCCCCCCCCACAAAAAGAAGCCCCTAAGCTGAAAACCGGGAATAGTACAAGTAAAAGTATATACTCTGTACTGTGTTTATTTTGAAATCAGTAAATAAACGTGCTATGAAAATTTTTAATTCAGTTTAGGAAAATTATGCTGTTTAAGCTGTTTTGACTAGTTATGCAATATTAGAATAATGTCGTAGGAGAAAGAGCAGAATTGGCTATAATACACTGGTGGGAATTTAGGGTTATTCACTAAGGTGTAATACATATTTAAAAAGACACATACGAGGGGGGCGGAGCTTGACCACCAGCCTGCACGGACGCCATGCTTGCGAGCTCCTCAGCACAAACACCCAAAAACGCAAATAACCCGAAAGTGAGAGCCCATCCTGACCTCAAAAGTAGCCAGCTACAACGAGCATCGATTCCTGAGGCGATAGATGCCCTTTTTTCAACAAAAGACCCAGCCAAGACGGAAGCGGAGAACTGGGGCCTACCCCGCGTTATCCCTCTCAGGCCTGGAGACGCTGCTCACGCGGCAGGTGAGCGACGGCTACCCTCACATCTTGCCCGACAGCCTGGCCCACATGCCAGCTATGGGCCGCCGCTCGCAGAAGACCACGGCGACGGATAACAGGGATATCGGGACTATGTTCCAGCGGCCAGCACCACCCCAAGCCGCTCCTTCAGAGGCTCAGCGGCCCGTCACCACCCCGCGGCCTAACGCCTCCACACACCTAGACGAGCAAACAGGGGCTGATAGATCGGTAGCCACTCACCCGATGGCGCCTGCAGATCCCACCGACTGCACACCGACAACCAGACATGACCTGAAGGTCCTATTATCGGACTTTCATAAGATACTGGCGAATGAACTCGCTCCCATTAAAACAGACATGAAGGCCATCACAGACCGGGTACAGGCCTCGGAGAGAGATATTGCAGATATCCAAATGCAGGTGACCGAGCTCCAGACTACGGTGCAACAGGTCCGGTCCCAGCACAGGGCCATCACTGCTCAAATCACGGCCATGGAAGACCGCCAACGCCGCACCAATATTAAAGTAAGAGGCATCCCAATGACAGTTACGGTAGACGAACTACCCCACTATGTCAGACGATTGCTGACTTCCATCCTGTCCCAGGCGGTGGCCAAAAAACTAAACATTGCAGGAATTTACCGCCTACCAGGTCCTGCGGGAGCACCCACCATGGCGACGAGAGATGTCATTCTCCGATGTGCCACAGCCCATGACAAAATCCTGATAATGACGGCGATTAAGGGAAAAACACCTCTACGATTCGAAGAGGCATCCCTGACATTCTATCAAGACCTCACAAAGGCAACTCTCCTGTGGCGTAAAACGCTCACGCCTGTGACCAGCACTCTCCGCTCAGCCAACCTGACCTACAGGTGGGGAATGAATGGATTCCTGACAGTAACCCTGAATGGCAACCTACATACACTCACCTCGATAGAAGACGCAACTCCGTTCCTGACGGCCCTGGGCCTAAATCAATCACCGGAAAGCACACAAGCGAGAGCACCCAACCCCACTTCCACTTGGGACCCGATACACGCACCAGCCTTCATTCCGAGATCGACAGTTGCGGGAGCTGTAGCACCAGGAACAAGCTCAAGAGACGACCCGACCTGAAGGACTACTTGCCAGACTGGTGACCTGCTTGCCCGGCCTGCCGGCCCTTAACTTATAGGACTGTCTGATTGGGACTTTATATACGGCTCTCAACCGATGACGTTTTATTCTATGTTATTACTATCTCTCCCTTCCCCTGTTCCAAACTCACCTTTGCGTTTTTGTACCCCACTCACACAAACTCTGGAGAAATGACAGCCCCCAGGCACTACAGCTAAGGCTGGGGTCTCAGCAGTGGCGAATCCCCTCACAAATAGAGAGCGTTAATCTACTGCCACGCACAGACACTGAGGGAACCCTGAACCTCTTCACATACCTCCCCCCCCGCTACTCCCTAGGTAAGGAGTAATCAAACCCAATACACTGGGTGACTAGACACCTCATGACTATAAGGCCTTAGCTCACCCCCAAAGGGATACCCAGCTTTTGGGCCAACACGACATGTATATAATAAAACTGCATCACACGTCGACACTGGTCCACAAGCTGACCATTACAGCCACAGGGCCCCATGACCACAACCTCAGCGTATGGTAAATTCACGCACTTAGCAGCAAGGATACATCCCTCCTGAACACCCAACGTCCCATAGACGACTCACCAGCTGTCAGGACTCACACAAAACACGCCTAGCATGTGAATCAATCCTCTTAACATAACAAATGTACACAAAATATGAACCCTCTTTAATGGTCTATCATTTAAAAATGTGCAGCACCATCATATGCCACAATTCTCACGCTTCTCGAATTAACTGTTTGTAACTGTTGCGGCATGGCAAAACATGTATACTTAAACCTTGCGCACAAAAATGAAAAATTATAAAATGAGGCTAGCAAATGTTTAGAGATGATATACACGGCATTGTATTACTCCCGACTTGTATGAAACTTTATTGTCTCCCTTCTTACATTCTGTACCCACAAACTTTTATGCCTCAATAAAAAAAAGAGATTTACAAAAAAAAAAAAAAAGACACATACACACGTAGATAGGCTTCTGAAAAGTCAATTAAAGAACACTTACCATTTCAGCTTCATACCATTTCCATTTCCTTTGTTGAAATTAAAAAAAAAGTTTTAAAAAATTCAATACGGTAAATATAATTACTAGATTCCAGCTATTAATTACATTTTTATTTAAAAAAAAAAAAAAAGAAAGAAAAGAAAGAAAAAGAAAGTAACACGTTACCCACTGCACTTGTGCACTTTTTAGATCCTATTAGTCTTAATTAACTGACAAAAAGCAACGTTTTTCTTTTTCTATTTCAATTCACAGACACAGATTTTATTATCTTAATTCACTTGACGTTTTGCATCTGTCCACGTTTGCCACTGAAACTGTTTACACCATTGTAATCACTACTGTACGCCTGCAAACCTGCCTCTGACCTCATCTTAATTAACTGTGCATTGTCCTCTTAAAGCGAACAAACAAGACGGACTGGGGAATTAAGAAAAAAAAAATGTAATAGGTCTAATGAATCTTGCTTTTTTTCCCCCTCTTGGCAATATGGAATTCTGAGTGAAAGATCGTCATTGCCAACATGCATAGATTTTATTGTAATTCATACAGAGGCAGTTTCTTTCCTTGCCTACCTGTCTCTTGTCTCTTTTATAAGGCATAGCAAGTTATCTGAAGGGAATAACTCTGAAAGATAGTGGGTGTTGGAGCTTTCTCTTAGTCAAGAGATCCCCAGCTAATTGCTAGTCCTAACAGGCACAATTAGCCGCTACAAGCCCTTTGAGATGGCCCTGGGCTCCACTTCGGTAACAGGCATCAACAGACAAAGGCTAAAAACCTGCTCCGTTTAAAGAGCCTTTTACAGACAGCGTTGTCACTGTCTGCCAATTATGTTCTGCCCGTAGACAGTCAGTTCTGTGAACAAGATATGACTCAAAAACCCAGAGATAAAGGGCTAGCCAGGGTACATATAGGACTTCAGGGACATTATTAAACCTTTAATAATAATAATAAAAAAACATAAAAAAAGTAGTGTATTATTTCAATACTTCAGTTGTTTCTGATATTGTTTGTGAGTTTATATGTGACATCACTCCTGTAAGCCATTCTTAGAGTCATTCAATCAGTCATACAATCCTAAAACCGAGAGAATTACAAACTTCTGTCTGAAAACAGAAGAATATTGTAAAGCATGGGTCGTCAACCTGGTCCCTACCGCCCACTACTGGGCGTTTCAGGATTCCAGGTGGGCGAGCCGGCGGTACCCCTGCGACCGGGTATCGCCATCACCACTTGCAGCCCTGGCCAGCATGGCGGGCCGCATATGGAGGGGTCCATCGGGTGGCCCATGCTGTCAGGGCCACCCGATGGATGTGGATTGTAAGGGGGCCCGGTCAGCGCTGGGTGCTTTAACAGCGCGACCGGGCTCCCTGTGATTACATCACCGAGCTGGGAGGAAGTGACTGCATGTCACTCCTCCCAGCTAACACACAGACCGCGCGGGAGGAATGAGGAGGAGGGAGTCAGAGTGGGAACTCTCACTCCCATCCACCTGAGCCACCACTGGACCCCAGAGAAAGTCACCCTCCGGCACATTAAAGGTAGAAAACAGGTGGGTGACTTAAATTTAATGTGTGTGTTTGTTTGTGTATGTGTCTTTGTATGTATGTCTTGTGTGTGTCTGTCTGTATGTATGTGTCTGTATGTGTTTCTTATGTATGTATGTGTGTGTCTTTGTAGGTGTCTGTCTGTATATATGTGTGTCTTGTCTTTGTATGTATGTGTTGTGTGTGTATGTGTCTTTGTATGGATGTGTGTCGTATGTGTGTCTTGTGTCTGTCTGTATGCGTGTATGTGCCTTTGTATGTATGTCTTATGTGTGTGTGTCTTTGTATGTGTGTGTCTGTATGCATAATTGTATGTATGTGTGCCTGTCTGTATGTATGTGCCTTGTGTGTGTCTGTATGTGTGCCTGTCTGTCTGTCTGTATGTGTGTATGTGTGTCTTGCATGTGTGTCTGTATGTATGTGTGTCTTGTGTGTGTGTCTGTATGTATGTATGTGTGCCTGTCTGTTATAGTGGGCTATAGTAAATAATAGTAAGTGGGATACCTAGCTCAGCCTTCCTACTGGGCATTGCTATAAGGAAGGTTAATTTTTTTTTTAAAAAGGTGGGGAGGGGAATTGAGGAGGGGGGGGGCTGACGCACAGATGAGAAATCATATTATGCGCAAACAGAGAAGTCGTCTGAATATCACCGAAAGAGGAGACCTTCGTTTGTTCCTTACGAAAATCGAACCAGATATCAAATATTTAGTCACTCATTAATCACTAGTATAGGTAATTTCAATTTACTTTATTGTTTTCTCATTAAACTTTATAAAGTTAAAAACATTATAAACATGCATTAAGTAGAAATAAAAAGATACATGTACGTAAATATATATTTTTTAAAACACCCTCCTTTCTAAAAAAAATATTCTGCACTTGCGCGAAAACTGGTGGGCGGTAAGGAAATGTTTTCAACCAAAAAGATGCAATAGTGGGCGGTAGGTAGAAAAAGGTTGACTACCACTGCTGTAAAGCAATATAAAGGGGAAACTTTTAAAGCAGAGTAAGTAATAATGTAAGGATTGCAGGTTATACTTTGTTACAATTCAATTAAAGATGCCTGGCCTCATCCGATCGGTTAGCGCCTTAGTGTGTCTAAACATGGACCTTGCTGATTGAAGTGAACTCCGGATTATTTTGCCTTGTATATCATTATACAACTGTGTCATCATCAGTTTTAACCCAAAGCAACTGTTATTCTTCCGGCAGAAGGAGGAAGTGGGGACCCTCATCCAGTTTAAGCTTTAACCTTCTGAATGCCAGCGGCTCCCAAATTGTGTGCCTATAGGGGTGCCGCGGAATATTTTTCCCGGTGCTATGATTATAGCACAGGCGAAACATTACTGCTGAACAGGGGCCTGGTCAGGAGCCGCGTTCCTTTAAGACCGTGACCGGACCGCTGTAATGTCGGCCCGCTGGGAGGAAATTACAGCCCGTCATAGCCGCAGCATGAGGGGAGAGGGGCATGAAGAGCTCCAGACCCCTCACTCCCACCAGTAGCAGGACTCCAAGCCACCCTCCTGGCACATAAGGTAAGCTGACAGGAGGGTAGCCGGAGATATTAAAATCACTAATAAAAAATCCCTTGTATGTGTGTGAGTGTGTGTGAGTATGAGTGTATGTGTGTGTATGTGTCAGGGAGTGCATCTGTGTGTGTGTATATATGTCAGTGTGCTTCTGTGTGTGCATCTGTGTGTCAGGGTGTGTGTTTTATGTCAGTCTGTGTATCCGTGTCATGGTGTGGGCATGTATCAATGTTTGTGTGTGTCAGGGTGCATGTGTGTATATGTCGATGTGTATCTATGTGTGTGTATGTGTCGGTGTGTATCTATATGGGTGTCTATATTAATTTGTGTGCATGTGTCTGTGTGTTAATGTGCATGAATATCTGTGTAAGTAAGTATGTATGTATGTGGTAGTGTATGTGCATACATTCAAGCAGTCAAACACTAGCACAACATACAAGCTTACTCCTGCAATCTAACTCAAATATTACACACACACACACCCCTGCATTCAAACAAAAAAATAAATACAACCACACCCCTTCACTCAAACACAAATACGTTAAACAAATGTACATCCGCATTTTAAAGTGAACATTACTTTCACACACACCTGCAATCAAACGCAAATATTTCATACAAACACATCCCTGTATTATAACACAATAGCTATGTACAAGCACCCCTTCAAACACCAACACTGTACATTACACTATAGCGCAATAAATGCTGCAGCGCTGTACAGATATACAACCTAGAAATTTGGACTTGGGGTACCTTGGCAAAATACTGAAATATTAAGGGCGCCTTGAACCTAAAAAGTTTGGGAACCACTGTGTTAGAACATTGTTATAATCTTTGGCACAGGAAACTACGGGAAAGAAACAGGAAGTGTCAAAAAGATCACGGGTTGTGAATAGCGGTATCCGATTATTTCAATTTAAACAGTAACTTATTTTAGCAAATAACGTGCATCACTGGGAACTCAGAAATCACTGACCTTTAAAGTAAAATATGGTTCTGCGATCTTAATTTGTGTAACCTCTGAAGCAAGCAAACACAGGTTTAGCAGATTTTGTTAATAAATTGAACACAAAAATGTGAAATTGTCCATGACCTATCTATGAGTGGTTAACTACCGCATCATCCCTTCAAGAGAGACAACATGTAAAGCTAGTTATGGCCTTTTCTTTTTTTCACATTCTTTATTTTTGCGAGTGATTGCCAAAATATAACAGGTCACATGAAACATACAATAAACAAGCATGGTACAATAGCGAGGAACTCAAGGTCTCATAACAATATTACATTAATTTTTAAATTTTTGTGGCTAGGATTCCCTTTCTGGGCAGTGTGAGTTAGGGCTGTCTACATCTATGGAGGGATCTGGTATTAGGTCTTATAGCACCTCATCGCTCTTATCATTGGAAAGCTGTGAGCCTGGGGCTTCTCTAAGGTGCCTTGTGGGATGGGTAATAGGCTTAATAGCCTTCGTGAGCAGTAATACGCTGCTTGAAAAGCTATTGCTTGATGGGAAGGCCTAGGATGTGGGCTGTGCATGCATGGGTGCGCCTAAAATGGAAAGGTAATATATTTTAGAACTTTGCAAGTTTTATGAAAAGGGTGTATGGGGGGGTGGAGGGGGTATATCTTAACACAGGGCTGGTCCAGCAGCTTACGGAGACAGTTTACACTTAAGGAAGGGTATAGGTGAATAATCAGCGGGTCTCTGTAGGTGCAACCCGTAGGTGCAGCCTTCAGGTGAGTGAGGTGTTCGTCTCACGTCCCCCTCTTCTGGGTACGAATGGAGTGATTTCTGCAACTGTCCATGACAGGCAATTTGTCTGTAGTGCCTTCACCGCTGGTATGCCTAGGTGCTGGAGGAAAGTAGGTGCTTCTGAAAGGTATGTCAATGTGTGCAGCTTGCCGGCTTTATCAACCAGAATTTGGTGTACACCACTCGTAGGGGATAGAGTGCTCTTGCAGTAGCTGGGTGACTGGCTTGAGGGATCTTCTCCAGGTTAAGGTATGTGTGGAGAAGTCCCGGAAGAATAGCAGCTGTGCCCCCTCAAATGACACCGTAGAGGAGCCTCTCACAGCCCTCATGAATGCTCCGCGGTCGGAGTCCCTGGTCATTTTAATCAGGACGTCTCTGGGTGAGTCATGCGCAGCACTAGAAGCCTTTGTAAGGCGGAAACAGGAGTCTACCACCACTTGTTTTGCCTGTTTGGGCATTAGCAGTGTGGCTATGAGTCTCCAGCAGCAGTGATGAAGTTCTGCTCCTGCAACCATTTCCGGTACCCGCCAGATTCTTAGATTGCGGACTCTTTCTCTGTCCTCCATGGTGGCTATCTGCGCCTGTTGGTCCGCGCATTGTTTTTGTAGTGCGCCTATGGCGACATCTGTGGCCGATTGTGCCAGTTTGGTGCCCTGCATACCTTCCTCCACAGCTTCCACTTTGTCTGTTAGTTTAGTTATCGCCTCCTGGATCGGGGTCATGTCTGCATTAATTTGGTTTTTAATTTCAGCCATTAGTCCCTGATGTCATTTGGTCGATGGTGCAGACTCTGCCAGCTCTGCAGCTGTTTATGGCCCTGAGCATCCAGTGCTGGCTCTGCCCATGGCCGTTTAAAAAAAATAAAAATAAAGACGGGGTATATAAATATAGCTTTATAAACACCTAGGACAGAAGAAATGAACTACAGACCCCACTAGAACGATCGCACAGACATGGGTTCCCTTGGGCTCTTTCAAATTCTCAGGCACTGGCTGGTATGGTGGAAGTTTGTGGGAAAATATCACAAACCAACCAAAACCCTGTATTGACACCTTTGACACTTTAACACTGCAAAACACTTATCATACAGGACAAGCAATCCAAATGTTGTATGGAAGATCACCTCTAGCAGGATGCATTTAGCAATATGTTTTTTAAGTAATATCATTTGATGTACCTCAATACCTCCAAACAAAGATACAATTTTTTAAATGACGTTGTATAGTTTTGCTCATTGATCACAAATTTCCTCATACAAATCGGTTATAGAAAATCTGTTATGTGCACTTTTAGCCAGGCTACAAAAACCTCAACAACTACTATAAGCTGCTTTACAGACATAAAGGACAGACTGTGGGAACAAAATAGCCACAGCTGCGGCAAAAACTCAGAGTACATGATTTCAACAGCTTCTAGAGGTCTATACTGTACCCCATGATTGGGTCTAACTATTTGGTGTGAGCTTCAATCCCCTGTGGCAGACCAGTGGCAACAGTATGATTACAGTGTGGTATCTGTTCTAGAGCCTTTCATAGCAGCCTGCTAGGAAATTATGTTCTGAATTCTGATGGGTTTTGCACCTGAACGATTATATGTAAGCAGTTTCAATCTCCAATCACACATTCCTCCAATTACCAAAGAAAACCTCAGTCACCTAGTTTTCTTTCACCGGACAGGAACACTGTGAGCACGTCACAATACATTTTAAATGAGAGATCATTTCATACATTAATAACCTTGGAATACAGCACACAGTACCCACTGATGAATGCGGTGGGTCACATTACATGGAATTCAGAATGTCTAAACCAAGTGGGCATTATGTAGTGCCAAGCCACTTCCCTGTTCTCTTCTTAGTATTGTGTGTGTCAAGTCATTTCCCCCTTTGTGTCCTTTCATTTGAACGGTCACAAGATGTCTATTACCCTGACTTCCAGCTAACCAGCTTCCAGCTAATCTGTTAACGGCAGTTGTTAATCCCATCATAACCACAGAAAGCTTGGCATCCATCTCCAGACATGGGAATGGGAAGTGATTAGTCTGAAGCAACATGGCTCGTTAAGAAAAAGGAAAAACTGATTTTTTTTTTTTTAATTTTTTATTTTTGCAGTGCAAATTAGAATAACATACAGGCTAGTGGTACCCCAAAGGCATTCCACTTGCGGAGATCAAAACATAGGTTTCAATGGGGTATATAGGAACAGTGCACAATTTTTCTTTTGAAATACAAGAGAATCAAGATTGCTGTTAAGACATGAAATTACATTCAAGCTAAGGTACAAGATTAGAGAGAGCAAAATAAAATAATATAAGATTACACAGAGTTAGCATTGGAGATTGAAGTGTTGCTGTTGCAGAGTATGCATCAGTAAGAGGTTTAATGTGAGTAGCTTAAAGACTCCTGTATTTGTGGGCTAAACTAACCATGGTATAATACATGCTTAACTGAATATTAGAACTCTAGAACTGACTCAGGTGCAGGCATAAATTGAATACACATATTATGTTGGACCCAGTGCGCAGCGTCCATAGTGAGGGACACGAAGTCCTAGTTGTGAGGTCTAACCGATCCCCATCATCAGTAGAGTTGGTGCCCGGGGTAGCAGACGGTGGGGGTCTCCCCAGTCGGTGCCCTTCACATTCCCAGCTGGGATGGAGTCGGAGGGTTCTGTTGCATAAGTCCCCTGTCTTGTGACCAGCGTGTCGTGGGCTTGTTGTCCCTGGTGGGGACTGGAAAGGTTGTAGTCGCTGGGGTCCTCTGCCGGTGAAGATTGGTGAGTATGGGGATGTCCCTTATCGTGCCACATCACTTTTGGGTAGAGACGTGTCTGGGAGTCTGAGGGCCTTCGCCACGCTGTCTTCGCCCAGGAGAAGTAGAGGATACCCTGGGGGAGGGGGGTTTGTGTGGGTAGACCTGGGGCTTGTTGGGTCTTGGTTATATGACTCACCGCTGGTCTGTTGCTGCCCCGCTGAGGCTTGAGTCTTGTCTCCCGCCTCCTCCTCCCAGCCTTCCATGCTGAAACCTGGCACCTGTGGAGTGGTGACCTGTGGCGTTGTTGCCGATGAGACCTCTGCTGGAATGCTCCTGCGGACAGAGAGCTTGGCCCAAAAGTCAGCCAGCAGGCGGTCCAGCCGTTCCGAGAGCGGTGGCAGTGGGGGTCCGCGATCTGGCTGGCACGTGGCATCCGCCATGTTTAGCAGCGCTGGACCGGTAGTGCAGGTACGCCAAGAGTGTTGTTTTGCTCCTGAGTTGTGGGCTGTTTGCCGGGATATCCCTCTCCGGCGGGGGGGGGGGGGAGAGAGTGTGCCAGGGAGACCTCCTTGTGAGTAGGCTGCAGTCTGCAGAGGGATCGGCCGTTTCCCTCGTGCCGTCTGAGTAGGCCGCTTCTAGGCCTCAGATCGATCCCCGGGATGTCACCGCTGATTTCGGCCGCAGTTTTGCTTTTGCACTGGCTCTGCGGTAAGTCCTCTTCTCGGAGGTGGAAAAGCAGCTAGTTTTATCGCCTAATGTAGGTTTTTAGGCGTATTTCAGGCTTTTTGAGTGTGGAGCTCATCCGATGTGCGTAGTTTCCTAGCGTTTTACTAGCAATTGCGCAGTGGTGCACCAGGTCGCAGATCTTGTGCCTTGGCTCTCCATGAATGTTTCCCCGATGGCTGTTTCCCATTTGGACATGAAAGGGGGTGGGAGGAGTCCCTGCTGTTGTTGTATCATCGAATATAAGCAGGAAGCATGGTGTCCGGTTCCTGACATAGTGTCCGGTTCCTGTTCAAATGGTGTGAGGTCTCTATAGATATCAGGGTGTTGTGGTATTGCAGTGACGTAGTTCTTAATTTGGGTGTATCTAAAGTCAGTCATGAAGATGTGGGTGCCATGTTGCTAAGGTATCCCTACCAAGCCCTGTGGGCGCCCGGGTCGCCCCAACCTGTAGAGGGAGACACCGGTGAGTAAAACCCAACCAGGAATATAGAGAGCAAGAGCAGAGTGAGATAGCAAGTAGCTCTGGGCGGTGGTAGACTGATTTTTATTTTATTTTATTTTTTCCGTGAGGATGTCTGGAATAGCTCTATAGATTTGATATGAATGAATAGAAAATATTGTTACATTTGGTATTATTTCAACTCTCCTGTTATTAAACAGCCACGTCAGTCAAATACTTCTTATTGCAGTACTTATAATGCTATTGAGATACGCCCTTTACATTTTCTCTTAGTAATACATCTGACAGCTTTCGAGGTTGTGGTGGGTCTTTTATTATGAAATCAAAGTGAGTATGAAGTGAATTTGAAATGTTAAGTCAAGTGGCTGATCTGAAAAATAGCAGAAGATTGTTTCCAATAAATGAAAAACCCTTTGAGAGGTCTCAATTAGGTGATACAGAGGTATATTCTAGTTGTATAACGTCCTCAAAGTATCTTTAACATATCTACACTTGATCTCATTAAACAATAATAGAAACACCAAAAGACTAGAAGATAATCATAGTGAAGTGATTTTATTATTGTTATTACTGTTGTATAGGGATGCAGAATTGACTGTACCAGGTCCGGATATATCGGAACATTCATTTTCTGCATTTCTGCAGTGTTTTACATCCAGGGTTTGTGAGTTTTTAGAGCTGTCACAGTATATATGGGGTTAAATGGGGGTTTGGCCGGCCCATCTCATCTCACGACCCGCCCACTAACTTCAGATGGATAGGGTCTGACACGTCGGACCATGTGACCGGCATCAAGCCCCGCCCCCAATAACATCTCATGTTACCCTGGAGATTAGAGTGAATGTAGTACAGCTGATATCACACTCCCCCTGCTCCTATTGGTCAAAGGTACTCATGCCTCCTGGCACATCACATATAAAAGAGACTCATTAACAGTCTAATGTTAGCCCCTGACGAAGGTGCTCCTTTTTAGCACCGAAACGTACGTTGGGCAATTTGTTTTTTCCTCATATCACGGATATGAGCACTGGGCACTGGTGGTTTTAGCACCATGTTAATCACTTAATGTATATTTGATTTACTCTTTCTTTTCTATGCCTGTCTAGCTAGATTAACAGGGAGAGAGGCTTTATAAATTAAACCAGCAGTCCGAATTTGACTGTTATTATGACTGTTTACCGTCCTCAATCTCCCTTTACCTCTGTACTAGCTCCAATTGGAGCCTCTGTCTACTCTGTATCTATCATTAGTATTTTTTTGTAAGAGGTATTTATGGTTGTGATTTGGGGACCTATAATCCTTTTTGTACAGGATTTACAGGGAGAGAGGTTGTTTAAATTTAAAACTAGCAGTCCGAATTTGACTGCTATTAACACTGCATACCCTCCTCAATCTCCCTTCACCCCTGTACTAGCCTCATTTGGAGCCTCTGTTTACCCTGTATCTACTACTATCTCTATAGGAGGTATTTATGGTTGGGACTTGGGGATTTTTCTCATCTCCTTATAGTGCACTATATTAAAGCTGATAATTAGGGGTGAGTTGCTGTTGCCATTTGGCTCATTATATCCCTACCTATACATATCCTTCTATTGACAGGCGTGGAATCCTAGTACCACTGTATATACTTTATTTATTTTTTGCATTTAGCAGTAACTTTTTGTATATACTTCATTTTGGTATTTAATAGCATTTTTTCTGCTCATGGGTCTATAGTGACACCCTTAGCGGTTCACAGCTACACCTGTTACCGACAGCCAGCATTATAATCCTAGACACTGCCGCTATAGTTATTTCCAGAGATGCGGTTAGTTTCATTTGATTTCTTGAATCTGACCACATCTGTCCTTTTTGTTGTTTGATTTTATTACTGTTGTATAAAGACAATGTTTGTTTATGTAGACAGATATGTATTTTACTTTTTAAAATGTTTTGATTTAATTTCATAATACTAAATACATGTTCTATAAAAATCTATAAATAAAAAATAATAATTTCAATAAAAAATATTTGAAAAGAAGTATATTCTAGTTATTTTCTATGGCGGACATACTGGGATATCAAAAAAAGTGCCATGTACATTTAAAGTGGAAAGCAGTGGCGTACATGCCGGGGTTGCAGCGGCCGCCCTGCGACCTGATATGTACCCACTGTGGCCAGACTCTTCTCCTGGGGAGTTGACCACCTGGTATCTGGCACTGGTATCACCGCACGGATACCGGAGCCGGAAGATGACGTCAGATTCCGGCTACTGCATCAGAAAGCGGCGCGCAAGGGAGCTGAAGAGGGAGCACTCAGGGGAGAGTGCTCCCTCACGCGCGCGCCGGCCGCCCAGAAGCCAAGCAGCACCACTGGACCCCAAGGCGGCTGGGGGATTAAATTAAAAAAAAAGGGTGTGTGTGTTAGTGTGTGTGTGTGTTAGTTAGTGTTAGTGTGTGCGTCTGCTAGTGAGTATCAGTGAGTTTGTCTGTTATTGAGTGTGTGTCTGCTAGTGAGTGTCAGTGAGTGTGTTACTGTGTGTGTCTGTTACTGAGTGTGTTTGTGTGTGTCTGTTAGTGAGTCTGTTTGATGTCTGTTAGTGAGTGTGTGTGTTTGTCAGTGAGAGTGTATGTTTTGAAAGTGAGTGTGGATGTATGTCTGTCACTGAGTGTGTCTCTGTCAGTAAATGTGTGTGTCTGTTAGCTAGTGTGTATGCGTCTTCAGCACTTACCTTTCTCCAGCGCCGGACTCCCTTGGCGCTGGGGATCCCTCCGCCTCTCAGCTCTGAATGCGCATGCGTGGCAAGAGCCGCGTGCGCTTTCAAACTGCCCATAGGAAAGCATTACTCAATGCTTTCCTATGGACGTTCAGTGTCTTAGAATCGCGGAAGCTCCTCTAGCGGCTGTCAGTGAGACAGCCACTAGAGGCTGGATTAACCCTCAGTTTTCAGCTGCAGGGTTAAAACTAGAGGGACCTGGCACCCAGACCACTTAATTGAGCTGATGTGATCTAGGTGTCTGTAGAGGTCCTTTAAGTGTGTGTGCATCTGCATGCACTGGCGTACATACCGCGGTCGCAGGGGGCGCAGCCCTGCAGGCCCTGCGACCAGGTGCCCACTGCCATGTGTTGCGGCCCCGGCCCACGCAGAGTAAGCGCAGATCAATTTTCGCACCGGGGCCCCATGGGTCATGTGTACGCCACTGGTGGAAAGGTCTAAGATGGGTTAATAGTAGCACATTCCCTGCTTCTACCAGGTTACATTTGCAGAACGAGTTTTGGTCCCACATGGAGGATTGTTACAACCTAGTAACAATAGGTAGATTTTATTGAATGCTTAGGATTCCTCACACAGACTCTCCAGAAATCCTAAAACACTTGCACATTGCTTGATATACGGATAAATAAAAAACAAAACAAAGCAAACAAAAAAAAAATGAGTTAAGCAAAATATGTCAGCAAACTGCAATCAACATTACATTGTATTAAAATACGTTCCTTCTACAAGTTAATCGCTGTGTTAGCCGCATTTCTGGATTTCTATCACTTCATTGTCGAGACCTGAAGTTTTTTCCAGCCAATTTGTCAAACTTTGAGCTGTATTCTCAGTGGAATATTTAATTTATTTTTTCTATTTGTCTTTTTAACAAAATAAACATATACATTGTCAGTATTAGAATGATACGGACCCCACATTTATTCTGAAGAGATGATTTTTTTTGTAGCAATTGTCTTCCCAACTGTAGATTTCTCTCATTATCCCATACGCTGAAATAAATGTCACAAAAGCAGGGCCTATGTTTTGTAATCTTGTGGATGCTGACATGTGTTGAGATTTTGGGATACATTTTAAAGGTTTCTGTGACGACAACAAGGCTGTTTTCATTGTCAATGCATATTCTTTCATTGTCACTGTACCTGGTTGTGACACAGTCTGTCATATCTGCCTTACCCAGCAGACACTTTTTATTTCCTCTGACAGATTTGTCAGAGTTTGCATGTAGTGTCGTATTTGGCCAAAAGATAAAATGCTTTCTTTACGTTTAGTTTGTAAACAGTGGGAAGGAATTTGCTTATTTTAAATATTTAGTAGGGACTGCTACCTCATTACAGCTTTACTCTTCTTCCCAAAATCCTGTAAAGTGCTAGATCGCTCCTCACTGACAAAACAATTCCTTGAGATTCACAGTAGCTTAGTTATGGGGTGCTGTCTCGTGTTATTTATAACCTACTTTATTCTTGATACATGCATAGAATAGTGCTGAATCCCCTTAGTAAGTGTCAGCTGCCAATATACAAAATAAATAAGATCTTGCAAGGACTCAAGTGAACCTTCACTAAATTGAGGACAGTTCTGCTCTTAGTGTATACGTTTGTAATCAACCGGTTTAAGAATAAAATGTTCATATTAGTTTAACTTTTTTCAGTGATGTGCACGGACAAGAAAAAATAAAAGTAGACTAATGTCATTTTCAAGCAACTAGAAATATGAGAAGGATATTCATGTTTGATGAAAAATGCACAATGCAGTGCACAAGCTCCATGCATGTGTATTTCTGAAACAGTTTTTTTTTAGCATTTTTGCCATTAATAATTTTACTTAGATTTAAGATTAAGTTCACTTTTATGATTTAGAATGGGAAGTAGTTAATGTAGGTAAGTAGTACTTAAGTAGTACAGGACACATAGTTCAAAATAAGTCTTTAATGTGGCAATAAAGTACTGATTTTGGTTCTGCCCAATCTTCTCCCTCTGTGTCCTGCTTCTCTTAAAACAACCATGAAAATAGTTCAACGTGCAGCTCCAACCTGTTTAAAGGTGCTTGCTGTTGCGCTAGGTGACAGTATGGCAAATCCTCCCTTTGCATCAGAGTATATTACGTCATACTCTCATTCCAACCCAGAGCCTCCCCATGGCACCAGGATTGCTACCAGTGTACTCCTGTGGTATAAGATCAATCGTTTGAAGGCTTTTCATTATATGAAAAAATATATACTTTACGCATAAAAAAAAAACCCTTGCCATCATGTAACATAATATATATATATAATTCATAGATTATAATATACAAACAAGGTGAAATAAGGTCAATAGATGTATTAATATACATTGCTAAGATGTCGCCGTACTTTAGCCGAACATAAGAATATATGGATCGCGTTCCATTATTTTTTGGTGATTCCTTAAAAAATAATTTACTGGTCTATATTGAGGCTGGTCTAGATTTCTGTGGCTGTCCAATCACAGGCTTCCCAGTGCATCTTAATGAGAAGTATTTGCAAGGCAGGTGCTCTGGGCAATTGCTGTCTCTTGAGTTCAGTACAAATAAGCCAATCAAACCAGGAAGTAACATTATCTGTTGTCTGTTTGAAACGCCAAGGGGTGTAACCAGTATAATTTACAAAAGTGTCAATTTCCTTTGAAATCTACACGACTCCCAAAATTAAAGTGCTTTAGGGGTCTGGACTGCCCATTTAAACATTTTTTACTTTAAAAAAAAAAAAAGTAGACATATTTCTCTACAACACAATTCAGATGGTGATGTCCAGTTTTGATGTATACAAATCAGCAGCAATTACACACGTAATCAGTAGTTTTCACACTCGTGGACGCTCAGATCACATGTAGGATTGTTTTATGGAAAATGGCACAGCTTGCAGAATATTTGTTTCGAACAGTGTTTAAGTGATACTTTTTTTTCCAGTAGTCATCAATGAGTCCAAAGCCAAGTTCTGGTGGTTACATTACTTGAAATGTATACCGAATTGAATTTGAAAACCGTGACAATAATGTATCAGTGGTATATGATGTTAGCTACATGTAACCATGCTGAGCTGGACTCAAGAACATTTGATCCAGAACACTGAACAACTTGCTGAAGCAATGACACATATGAATTGGCAATTTTCAACATCATGTACTTTTTAAAGCACCTGCAAGGAGACTCTCAAGACCAACAACCAGCTGACCTATGAAATTGGAAAACTAATTGAACAGAGAGGGGCACTTCAATCCAATGAACAATAAATAAATTGCCTGTATTCAATAAAATGAAAACTAACATGGCGAATGGAGATTTATTATGGAGCGAACATGCATCTCAATTTAGAGGCCTCAAACTGCCCTGTAATGATAAAATAGCAAACTGTGAGCAGCTGTAATAAATATAACCAAATAATCTTTCATCTAATACATGATTATTCTGATTGGCAGGGGTATTCATCAGAAAAAAGAATGTGCACGTGTATTATTAAGATATTTCTCTTCTTCAAAATATGTTCTGTATTAATAGGCTCAAACTCTTTCCAGTCTTAAGTTAAGGATTCTGTCGCATGAAGATTAAAGTATTATATTTTTAAATTACTTTGCGATGGGTGGGATATTGTTACTTAATCTGATAAAATCACAGCTAGCATTTTAATCTAGAAAGAAAAAAATAATAATCATTGTTTTGTATCATTCATACAAAATGTTTCCCCTGGGTCACATTCTAATTCTTTTTTTTTTTTTTTTTTTTTTAATAAAGTAAAGATTTGCTAGTTAAGAATATTAAATTAATCAAGCTAGTTAAGAATATTAAATTAATCAAAGGTTAACTAAAACTCAGCAGAACATGGTGGCAGAGCCCAAAACGGCAATAGTCTTGCTGTTTTGTCATAAAACTAACTTTTACGTCAGCACTGAAGAATGATTTACATCTTTCTATGAAAGCCAATATTGCATAAATAAAAAATAAATAAAAATGAATGACTAAAATGTAAAATTAATCTTACATTAGCTCTGAATTCCAGGTAAGTCATTATTTTTTGTTAGTTTTTGTATTCTTTAGTTTTGTAGTATTTTGCATATAGTAGCTGCATACTACAGCTGAAATTACACAGTTACTAATAGGACAAATAAAACACACAGGACCTGGCATTGTTGTGAGCCTCAGAATATCTAGACACAAGCGGGTAATCTCTTTCTATCTGCAGGTCTCCTGTCTATGCATTAAGGGGGTGAATCGATCTCTCTAATAGATCTGAGGGAGAGGTCTATGGTTGAGTCATTCTTAAAACCTGTCTGTTTAATTTGCTTGGTGGATGGCCTTACTAATTAGAATTCAGTGCAGCCAGTCACATATAGCCATAAAATAATATACATTAAATAATATTTGCATTTATGTCAACTTCAATCCTTGAGGTGCTGTGAGAAATCCCTGTTTTTTGTCAACTGCTTTATTCATAGCCTCCTAGCACCATAACCACTGCAATAAGTTTAGTTTATGGTGCTTTGTGTGTTCCTTTTGAGTTACTCAAACTGTGCTTGACATCTCTCAATTTTAAATTGTGTAACAGGACAAATATGCCCCTCTCCCCACTTCCCTGTTCATAAGCTGATTGAAGTTAAACATTTGTAAGATCCTGTTGTAGGAGTATTGTAAATAAGAGGAAGCACTCCATGTAACCGAGACCCTATCTTGAACTGGTACCTAAATATGAATGACAATTACATTACAATGACAATCAGACCTGCTCCTGCAAAGAACCATTTTATTTTTTTTTTATTTTCTAATCCATCATTTAAATCATGCACACCTGTGGGATAGCACTAATTTAATGTACAGGAAGCATCTCTCAACATCCTGCACAAAACTGACAAATGTTAATTTTATTTAGAAATATACACAGCACAATATGCTATTGGAATTGTGTCTATTAATAACAAACATGGACATTTTTATATTGAAAATAAAGCTTTTGTCAAATAGCAAAACTGTAGGCGACAAAATGTAATACTTGTTTTAGTTATTTAATATGAGATATTATATCAGTTTGACATTCATTTGTTTAATAAGGATGCAGAAATGTGTGATTTAGGGGGCTTTCTACACACAATTAAGTCGAAGTACTTGGTGGTAATGCAATGAACAAAGCCAGGCATATTTTTAGCCTCTTTGTTGCAAATTCAAGGCTAATTCACATGCGTTTTTGCCTTGTTCTATTTACTGAAACGTCTGGTGTGGTTATAAGGTAAGCGTCTGCAGTTCAAAGAAAAATGCTATGTGTTCCAGAAACATCTGAACACCTGTCAGTCATCAAAAATATTCAGGAGAAAACAGATGCCAACAGCGGGTACGAAACAAATATTTTGTAACAGAGTAAAAGAAGCAAAATTGTATCTAAAAAGCAAAAGAAACATTGTTATCGTCCTTGCTAAAAGCATTGCAACAGTGATACTAGCAAGAGATATGACTGTGCAATCACTGCGCATGACCTTGGAAGCAAACCCATAACATCAAATTAGAAGTAGATGTAAAAAAACATAAAATCGGTATCTTGGCAGGTGTTTATACTTTGAAAACGTAAACATGGTTGGAGGGGCTTGAAAGAGAGTTTGACCTGCTTTTTTTAGCTTGGAGGTAATCCTGTGAAATAAACCAGACCAAATTAACACAAAGATTTACTAAGCCAAATAAAGTGCCACACTGCTGATAAAACCAAATGCGTTTTCAAGTCTGCTTGAAATCTGTGAGATTAACTATCATGGCTCACAGGATGACTTTTGAGTGTAACTTAGCCCAGTCAGCTGATCTTCTTTCACAGCATAAGTATAGGCCTGGCACCAACACTGGTAAAATAATTGGTGTAAGGCTCTGGGTTATAGCCGATAGGGGAAAAAATGCACTCTGTGGTCTGAGAGATCTGACCATGTATATAAAGAATTGCAATATAACGTATTGCTAATCATGCAATTATTTAATAGTTTTAATTATTATTATTATTTTTAAATTAGCTTATAAAGGTATGTATATTATTTCATCGTGGTGACATACATTTCATCCTATATACATGAGCTATTTACAAATATATAAACAGAAACCTCCCTCGTATAAAGTAAAGTTCATAATATATGTATATACAATTGGTAATGATCCACAGAATCTTAAAAAAATTGAAAAAAATTGAAAAATAAGAAAAAATAAAAAAAATCCAAAAAAATCCAAAAAAGGAGAAAAGAAAAAAAGAAAAAAAGGGAAAAAAGAGAAAAACAAGAAAAAGTAAAAAGGACAAAATCAAATTTATAATAATAATAATACAGTCCTGATATATTGCAGTCCAAAATATAGTGCACTATATAATTCACTGTCTATGGGTGGATCTCACCAATCTAGGAGTTTCTCCTGGTATGCACAGTAGGAGGATGCTGCCCATCCAAAGACTGCCGAGAACGACCTGCTATACGGACCACACAAATACAAACTGAGAGTTGGTGAGGTGATCGTTTTTTTATATCACCACAGGAACCTTTTCATCCCCTTCAACATCATTATCAGATTACAACTACAGACTACAGTATCCACCAGTAGTCTGTAGTTGTAATCTGATAATGGTGTTGAACCTTACTAGACTTTGAGTTTGATATGCTTGAATTAAGGGGTTAACCTCTTTCTGGAATCTCATACTTATGTGTGCTGGTGCCAGACGTAAAATAGATTAAAATTACTGAACCTAAATCCACTACCTATGGTCTGTCAGCCACTAGTGGTGCATGAGGACGCAGAATGTAGGTCCTGCAAAGATTACAGACTACGCCAGGAAGCCCATCTAGTGGCTGCCTAAGTATTTTTTTTTTTTTTTTTGTAAATCTGTTTATTGAAATATAGCAGAGGTATCAGATCGGCTCGCAGGCCGGAAAAAAGAATGCATTATTTCCATAGGGTAACAAGATAAACATTAAAGTATATGGTTCAGCAAAGTACAAGCAATCATAACATGTCTTGTCGCAGTCCGAGGTTCTGAGTGCGTGGCTAGTTACATATGTTACGGCACCTACCCCCAGAGAGGGGGTGCAGCGGATGTTTCTCGTCCAAGGATGGTGTATTCGCACAGATAGACATAACTATGCTTGTAATCGTGACAAGCTACCATACACGTTGCATTCGCTTCAGGTGATAAAGTTACACATATTGTGAGTAAATAAGAGAAGAGAGAGTTTAACAAACTACAGACAAATTCAGAAAACATAGGTATGTATGCGTGTTCCCAACGTACTGCCACTCTTATGTCGGATACTGCTTGCGTTCGCAACCCACTCGTTGTAGGCTAGGTTAACACAACTTATGTACAGTCACCGTCTTCGGTAGTATAGAATCAGTCGTACCCTGTCATGTCAGAGGAAAGGGGGGCCAGGTGGCCAGATAGGAAGGGTATGCCAATTCGGGTCAGGAGGAACAGAGTGGAATAGAGTCAAGATGGGCTATGGTCTAGGGGTCCACTGAGTCGCGTCGGGCATATGTGACAGAGCATCAGAGTTGGGACCTCTTCTGCGTCTTGGGCGTGCATCAGATATGCTTCTATGTGTGCAGTGGCGCTTACGTATATTTCTCTGTTGAGATTATCAGCCTATTCCCCATCCCTCCCCGACTCTAAACACTCAATCCACAGCCCTCTCCCGTGAGTACCATATCCTAGGGCTCGCGTCTAAGGCGGAGGCCCACCCGTCCCCCGTGACCGCCACCTGTAGCAGAGCTCGAGAGTTAGATATTAGGCTATGTCAACCCCATGCCGTTAGGTCATGTCCATATGTTAGGATCACGTCACTAAGTGAGTCATGTCAGGGGCGACTGAATCTGTCACTCATTTATTAGTGAGCACTTATCAGTCAAGGCGTCAAGGTGTAGGGTTTGTCCCGTTCATAGGTCAGCCAGGGCAGTATGTATCCCTGGTGACGGAGCTAGCAATCAGGGTCCAGAGACGCTCTCAGATTCTAGTCCGAGAGTCACTATCCGTTAGTGTCGTTGTCTGCCATAAGTCGTACGTCGCCAACTATCCGTCCTGTATTTGGTCCTACCAGTCCCGATCCCAGACAGGCCTGACCCCTATAGACCCAGAGCTTAGGGGATAAAGAAGGGAGTTGGGGTGGGGCATTGTACTCTGAGCATTGCTTCCTCGAGCAACCGCCTCCTGTCGATATCTAGCGATATATAAGAACCACGGGGTCCACATTTCGATGTGCTTGGTCCCCCGGCCAGTGATGGTGGCGTGTGCTTCCTCTGCCCCCTGTATCTCTTCCACCCTGCGTATCCATTCTTGTTTAGTCGGTACCACATTCGTCTTCCAATGGGCTGGGATGTTCGCTTTGGTGGCATTAAGCAAGTGTTGTAAGATTGACTTCTTGTATACTGAGATGGGCTGAGTGGAGATGTGTAGCAAGGCCAATTCCGCGGTCCATTCGGGTATATCCCCCAAGATAAGGTCCAACGTGGTTTTGACCAGGTCCCAGTAGGGGGCGATTATTCTGCACTCCCACCAGATATGGGATACCGTGCCACGTTCGTCTTGGCATCTCCAGCACACCGGGGGGTGAGATGGACAAATGCGGTGTAAAAATACTGGCGTCCTATACCATAGGGATATGAGTTTGTAGTTCATCTCTTGGTAATAGGTGCTCATAGAGCTCTTGTGTTGCCAGAGTAACGCTAAATCCCACTGTTGGGTGGTAAATGTTTTCCCTAGCTGACCCTCCCATTGCCGTCTAAATGCCATCTGGGCAGGTGCGCCTCCGGTCAGCAGGTGTTGATACAGCGTTGAGATTGCGTGATCGAGGGTGGCTCCCCGGTTTTTCGAACCAAGTGAGGTCTCTACATAAACGTTCATTGTGCGGTATTGAGGCGTGGAAGTGTTTCAGTTGTAGGTACCGGAGTTGTAAAAGAGGTGTCCGCGGCCTGTCCGCTAGCAGTGAGGGGAGATCCCGCACTTTCCCATCGGCAAGAACCGTGTATATAGGTATATATTCGCGCGTACTCTCATTGGTCCACACTCCCGCTGGGAGACCTCCACCTAACTCTTCATTATGCGTGATCGGTAGCATAGGGCTGGGTAGTGGGGATATGTGTTCCTGCCCCCTCAGTGCTTGCCAACTCAGTAGGGTCTGTAGGGTTGGCTGCCTAAGTAAAAGCTATGTAAACACTGCCATTTCTCAGAAAAGACAGTGCTTGCATTGTGAAGACTGTGGGGAATGTTTGCCCCAAAACATTACATTATGCTTTAGTGGTCTTGGTGCTTAGAAAAAGCAACAACATATTCATTGGTGCTGTACAATAACTAGACAAAACAGTAAAGAAAGAACCGTGATGTTGAAGAAGAAATAAACCCTGCTAAAAGGTTCTTTGTCATAGGACATATAGAACATTTTGAGTGAACTCTGGTCAATAATATTTGGTAAAGCTGTCAGATATAAGATCAGTGTTGTATAGAGTGTGAAAATAAATGGCCAATTTTTGAGGCATTCTGATTTATTTTGACTTGTTAGAGAGTTAGAATGATTAAATACGAGTATTGATTGAATAAAAAACATGACAGACCTATGAAGGTTTGGCACCTACCTGGCAAAACTACAATAGTTAAGAGGAATTCTTGTATATATTATCATAACTGGCCATCAGAATGAAATAATGTTTTAATAATGGAGTGAAAAATACATCTGAAAAAGAAAGAAAAATAATGCACAGAGACAGAATGTGATTTTTGTTTCAAAACTAGTTTGGGAAATCTCTTGGCAGAGCAGTCCACACCTGCCTGGAAGAATTGGGGAGAAGGGAATATCTGCCAGTCCAGTGGGTAAAGGGAAAGAATAGGTAATGATGGTCCCTGGTGGCAGAGGAGAAGGGATAAATGATTTAGTGGGACAAATCTGGATACAATAAAAACATGACTTTTTACACTGACTGAGGGGCTCCTGACTATCCCACGTTTGGTGGGACAGTCCCTATTTTGGGGTCCTGTCCCTCTGTCCCGATTTAGTTCCTTGGTGTCCTGCATCTGGAGATACAAGGTTAATCCCTGGGCAGCACATTACAAGTGTATCATTAGATGCTCTTGCATTATCCTAAGTAAGATTGCCACTTGACAAGTGTTTTACCGGCACAGCCGGTATTTGAGGCTCTCTGGCAGGTGCTGGCCAGTAGGGTTCAGGCAGGGATAGCAAGCTAGATCATTCCACTCTCTACTCACTAAATCTGCACAGAGTTCAGCCAGCAGCTACCAGTCGGCAGATCAGGAAAGCCAAGTAAGAGATGGAGAAGACAGTTGAGAGGACAAGCTGCAAGGAGAGACCCTTGGACAAAAAGAGAGACACAGATGGGGCTTAACAGGGGGAGAGACACAGATGGTGGTTGCCAGTGGAGAAGAGACACAGAATGGAGATTCTGACAGGAGGAGAGACATATATTGGGGGGGTTGGCAGGAGAAGAGAAAAGGATGGGGGTTTGACTGGAGGAGATACACAGGTGGAGGTTGCCAGAGAAGGAGAGACATAGATTGGAGTTTGACAGAAGGAGACACACAGATGGGACTTTGCACAAGAGTAGAGATACATACTGCATTAAGTAAGCAAATTAGAACGGGCGTTTTTACCCCCCTAAGAAAAGTAGCAACCCTAAACCCAATGCCACTGGCACCATGCAGAGAATGTTTCAGCAATGCTTTCAGCATGGTGCTGAATGTTGGGTGCTTGTCAGCCTGTTATGGCCCTTCAGTTTGTGGACAAACCCACTTCCCGGGCAGGCAAGTAAGACCACTTAAAGTCCACCCAGCCATGCCAGTGTTGGGGGTTATGCATTATTAGTAAGGTGAAAATAAAAGTAAAATCATTTTAATCCCTTAAGGACACATGACATGTGTGACATGTCATGATTCCCTTTTATTCCTGAAGTTTGGTCCTTAAGGGGTTAAAGGAATACTATAGTCACCAGAACAACTACAGCTTAATGTAGTTGTTCTGGGGTCTACTTCCTGTCCCTGCAGGCTTTTTAATGTAAACACTGCCTTTTCTGAGGAAACCCACACAGCGCTGGAAAAAAAGATGAGTAAATCCCCTTTTTAATGGAGGAAAGGGGGTCGGTGGCTTAAACAGCACATTTAGATTTATAGTGTCAGGAATATATGTTTGTATTTCTGACACTATAGTGCTTCTTTAACTGAAGAGAAATAATCAAATAGCTTAAAAACCTTTAAGATATAAGTATCTCTCAAGGAATAGTGAACAAGATAAGATAGATAGATAGCTAGATAGATAGATAGTCACATATAAACCACCCAAACCTTAATCAATCCTTTCCTGCCGCTGAAGTCTAACTTTCCCCAATCAAATTACATTTGAGGGCTGCAGCAGTACATTACTGAGATAAATATCCTGTGAATAAAGATGTGAACAAGTGATTAGAGAAGTAATCTGTGCTAAAATGGCTGTGATACTGTTTTGACAATGTACAATAGATGGAGGATCGTTCAGGTTCCTCTATACTGTAAACTATTCCATCAGTTCTGAGAAAGGCTTTCTGATCCATGCTGATGCAATTATCTTCTCTTTATTGGCAATTTAGTCCTGCTTTTAGGGACATTTTACAGCAAATGATGTTTTCTTGATATTTTTGAAAATGCGGCACTATTTTTCTATACCTTTGGGATAAAGCAGAGAATGCAGTAAAAGGCTCATTAGATATCTTATTGGTATAATGTGGTTTGTGTTACTGTGAAACCAAAATACCAAAAAAATGGAGATTATCTCATTGATAGATTGGTTCCCCAACAGTGCTTTATCTTGTAGATTTGCATATAATATCCAGTGACATTCAGTTGAATTCTGCATAAGGGGCTGCAGGTCCTGAAACCTATCCATTAACGCTGAAATCTTAGATTCTATCAGCAAAGCTTCTATTTCATTGTCAGCATAAAACAATGCCTCTCAGGCACCTGATGTATTGTTAATCTCTACCCAATACATAATCCTTGTTTAACGCTTCCATTAATGGAGGGGTAGAGGTTGAAAACAGCCAACGGTGGGTATTAGGCTTACTGGGGGAGCACATTTCTAGATTCGAAAGGTTCCAATAGTACATGTGCTAATAGACAGCATGATATGCCTTGTACACATATTAAAAGTAAATGGTTTTATATGACACGTATAAGGTATGTAACATAACAGCATTAAGAAGAGAACAAATACACGTATATTCTTGGTAGAAAGAAACAGGATAATACAAATTGTAATCGGTATGCCAACAAGTGTGTGGGAATGCTAAGATAATACAGCTCTAAAAAAGGGACATTCATTTGCCAACAAAATTATTTGGCAGGCAGTGCAATGGTTACTGGTGAAGAAAACATCTGGTGCTGTTTAAGGGAAATGCAGTTATTTTTTATAATGTGGTCTCAGAAACAGAGAAAATGTATTAAAGGGGATTTGGGGACCATTACTCCTCTGGAATAAAACATTGAAAGTCATCCAGAACTTGTTTTAACCTCCTTTTTATGTGATGATTTAAAACAAATAATATATATATATATATATATATATATATATATATATATATACACACATTAAAGATTTAATGTTGATATCACAACCAAGTTCAGGCCAGGCCCAGCCCAATCAGGGCATAAATGGCAATGTAGGAGAAATCAGATTCCCCCTACCCGAGTCTTACTGTGTTTCCTCCTGGCCTCAATGTTCCTATTTGATTCCGGTTTCTGACAGATTTTATTCTTGTGTGTTTTTTTCCTGTGGTTTTTAAAGTGAACACCTGCTGGGGAGTAGAATTGTGACACAGTGCTGGAGAACAGTCTGTAGGGGAGTTCCGTTGCCCTCACATGTCACTCAATTTCAGCTTTGACTTCTATGCCACAAGCTTAGAGATGTCTACGTTGAGGATTGATTGACAAGTGGAAGAAGGGGATAACGCTTTATTGGGTAATAAGTTGGAATCTAGACATTTGCTTTACAGAGCTTAAAGGAACACTATAGTCACCTAAATTACTTTAGCTAAATAAAGCAGTTTTAGTGTATAGATCATTCCCCTGCAATTTCACTGCTCAATTCACTGTCATTTAGGAGTTAAATCACTTTGTTTCTGTTTATGCAGCCCTAGCCACACCTCCCCTGGCTATGATTGACAGAGCCTGCATGAAAAAAAATCTGGTTTCACTTTCAAACAGATGTAATTTACCTTAAATAATTGTATCTCAATCTCTAAATCTCTAAATTGAACTTTAATCACATACAGGAGGCTCTTGCAGGGTCTAGCAAGCTATTAACATAGCATGGGATAAGAAAATCTTAATGAAACAGAACTTGCAATAAAGAAAGCCTAAATAGGGCTCTCTTTACAGGAAGTGTTTATGGAAGGCTGTGCAAGTCACATGCAGGGAGGTGTGACTAGGGTTCATAAACAAAGGGATTTAACTCCTAAATGGCAGAGGATTGAGCAGTGAGGCTGCAGGGGCATGTTCTATACACCAAAACTGCTTCATTAAGCTAAAGTTGTTCAGGTGACTATAGTGTCCCTTTAATACAATGACTGTAAGAAAGCCAAGATGGAGGCACTAGGTCCAAGGACAGATGTAAATACAGCAAAGTGTTATTATTTATCACAAATGGCTTGTGAGATATGAAAATTAAATAAATGGGATAAGTAAAGATTATATTAAAAATCAACAACAGTGTAACTTCCCCTTTAAAATGTTCACATATTGCCAACACAAACCCTGATTATCATTCCACATCACAGGACTCTTGAATAATCTGTTGCATGGCTACAACTTGCAAGACTGTATTTCCCTGACAAAAAGTTAATATTGCATAGAAATGGCTTTGCATCCTCACGTGTGAGATTTGAAAGCAGTGGCTATTGGGTTGCATTATCAGTACCCAATTACCCAATACTGCAATCACAAAAAAAGAGAGCTGTCTTTTCTAAAATGAGCTCCTGGTGCGGAATTAAGCCAATGTTGTTTCAGTCTGTCTCTCTGCAAAGGTCTCATATGTTTCATTTTTCATACTGACACAGCAAGTGCTTTAAATAACTAAGTTTCAAACAATATTATGCATGCGTTAGAGATTCTGTCACATGCAAACACTGCTGCTTTAATTTCCATTCGGTCAGGCTGTAACTTTTCCTACATCCATCCTTGTTAACAGAAATGAATCACAAAAATCGGGATGACTGATCTTTTATAGCTCCCTAGGAATCCCTCTCTCCTTCGTCTGCTAAAGACTATTACCCAGACCATATGTTTACAGTGGGAAAGAACTGGGTGCTCAAGAGACCTCAGAAACCAGACACAGCCATTCAAATTGCTGGACTTTTCTTTATTCTTGAGCACTTGAACACAGTTAATTTTCCTTAATTTACTGATTTATGGCATAAAGAAACTAAGTGAACTGTAGATTTTTTAAATATTAAGGTCAATTTTAATTCCCCAAAATAGTGAGTACTTTGTTATACAATTTATTCTTCTAACCTTAATCCCTTAAGATATCTGGTTATACTATTATATGCAAAACAAAAAAATTCAATTAGCCTTGTTACTAACTAAAGATAAGACATGCCATTAAATTATAATAGTCCATAATTCATGTTAAAATATTAACAATTAGAAAAACACGAATTTAACTGGAACTTGGATTAGATACTGCCATTTATAAGGGATACTTTTCCAAACCCTACACCAGGGGTAGGCAATCTTTTAGTAGTACTATGCCAAAACAAGATCTTAACCCCTTAAGGACCAAACTTATGGAATAAAAGGGAATCATGACATGTCACACATGTCAAGTGTCCTTAAGGGCTTAAAGTCCCTTAGCGTGCCGATTCTATTTTTTTTTTACAAATGTAGTTTTTTATGTTGAAACAATTAGAATAATTCACACCCACTTAAAAAATATACAAAGTAAAAAGAGTATACCACCTATTGCAGATATAGGTATGGTGGTTACATCTGTAAAACAAATGGGACATACATAGTGTTTTCCATATAAGTAAAAACAAACAATTGTATCATATGAGGATTGAACTCACAAGGATGGAGCCTCATAGGCTCTTTCAGCCCTAGATAGGGCCTTCCTCAGTGCTAAATTCCTGGAAAAACTTCAGGGCTTAAGTAGCCCCCTTGATTATCGCGTTTGCACTTTAAACGCGCTTGCACTTTACTGGACTTTTTACTGGGACTTTTATTTGGCGGTATTGTTATATTGTGTATATGCTGTGGTGCTTTGCTGCTTTTAACTTTGGCCATAATTGCAGTACCATACTACGCTATATTCTGTACATATATCTGCCTATTTTTGTCCCATAATATTAATATTTTATTATTTAATAAACCCTTATTTACTCTCTAATTCGTGGAGTCTGGGTCTTCAACTGAAATTTATCAAAAGCCTGGATAGGCACCCGAGAGCGAAGTACATAGAGCCTATGAGGCTCTATCCTTGTGAGTTCAATCCTCATATGAGAACAATTGTTTGTTTTTACTTATATGGAAAACACTATGTATGTCCCATTTGTTTTACAGATGTAACCACCATACCTATATCTGCAATAGGTGGTATACTCTTTTTACTTTGTATATTTTTTAAGTGGGTGTGAATTATTCTAATTGTTTCACTTTATCTTTAGGTGTTAAGGGATTACACCTTTCTTTCACACTTGCTTTTATTGTCTATTTAAAGTTGGAAGCGCCTACACAACTGTATACCTAGTGTATATTTTGTTTGTAGTTTTTTATGTTGCTGTATTCTGCTTGTGTTATTTATGAGGGCTGAAGTTGCGTTGCCGTTTTGTATTTGTGTGTATGTGGGCTGTTATTTTGTTTATGTTCATGAGGAGTTTGTGGTATTGTGTATGATACATATGAATTGGGGCAGCGTGTGGAATTGTGTGAGGATGATATGTCACATTGTGTGTTTTTGTGGTGTGTATGTGTGGGGTTGCTTGTCCCTCACCACCTGCAATCACTACTCGGTTTGCACTGGCATATATATAAATTCCAACTAGGACTTCTGATAGGCCAGAGCCTGTTTGGCTCTGGCGCATTGAGTGCCATGCAAAGGCGCCTTGAGTGCCAATCATGGCACACGCACCATAGGTTGCTGACCCCTGACCTACACAGTCCAAAACACTGTGATATTGGATTATACGGGGACAATAGAGTAAAACAGCATTATATATGATCTTGTTAGATTGCAGAGCACATTTGTAACTGGTGACCAATGACATTCTGTGTCATCACATACCGTTTGGCCATTATAGATCATATGGCAGCAGTGGATAGGAATGCTCTGCTCACTTATTATCTCTGTACTGTCCTGTTATTCCTAAACAAGCAGCACAATTAAATTTTGGAAACAAATCTAGAAACAAATTTGTGAACAGACGAGATTATTATGATGGCCTACACAGCCACTGGGACTGAAATGGTTAAACGCCATGATTCCCTGACATGGTAAGTAAAAACCCTCAAATTGTGCAGGAGCTGCATGATCACTCTATTTTGGATTACTCGGGATACTGTCCTTATTTATCGCCATTCACAGTGTCATCGGAAAATAAGCAGCATAGAGGTGTGCAAATGGACAATGCAGAGCAAGGACACAACCAAATTTACTGGATAGACTAATGGAGTTTTTTTTTGTTTTTCCCATTTAGTTTTCCTTTGCACAGTAATGCTTCGAATTCCCCCATTGCCACTTGCCTTTATTGATATTTATTATGATTCCTTTCCTGTGCCAGATCTCAATACCGGGGCTTAGTCCCTACTTCTTACGTATAACTAAAAAAAAACTAAGCTGAATTAATAAATACATAAATAAAAACCAAGCAGGAACAGAGTAAAAAAAAAAAAAAAAAAAAAGATTAATTTAAAAAACAGTACAGGCACCCAGCCACTGCATCTCAATGAAGTGTCTTGGGTGCCATGTGTCCCTCGTTTTAACCGTGCAGCTAAAACACTGAAGTTCTGCACGGACAGCAATGTTTTCTTTGTAGGTTTAACCTTCCTCTAGTGGCAGTCACTTAGGCGATTCCGTAAAACAATGGAGTAAACCTGCACTAATTCTATCAGGTGGTCTCAGAGAGACTATTTGATTGGCAGAGTGCAGAGTTTATGCTCACAGTGCAGTCCTATAGGGTGATCTCGGACAAAGAGGCAGAGTTTCACAGAGGAGACTGCGTTGCAAAGAAGAAAAGGAAAGTTAAATACCTTTAACCCTTGCAGCTTGGGCCCGATGACCTAGACGGCAACCAGGACACTAAAGCATTAGGAATACATATTTGTATTTCTTACTCTACAGGGATCCTTTAAAAACAAAACATGCAGAGTGGCAGAGCCGCTTTAAGCATTGTTGAGTGTGCCATTTCTGGAACTAATTTTGTGAGTAATTTCCGTTTTCATGTTTCCAGTTGATTTTCAATAAAATAGTTTCATTGTGGAAGATATCCTTGTTGCACTTACTTTTTAGATTACTTTTAAAACACTATAGTTTGGTAAATAGATTTCTCCTGTTACTCACTCTTGGAAATACATAGTAAAAACAAGACCATGAAGAAGGATGGGGTTGGATAGAGGTTTACTGCACCATGCTGCTCAAAATACTGCCCAAGTTCCCATGAGTGATTCCCCCTAAAGGCATATTAAAAATACATAGCATTCTTTCCTAGAAGAACAGAACCTGCGTTTCTGCTTAATGCTGCACAGGGTTGTACATTAACTCCTCCAAAGACCTGAATGCACACCAAAGGAAATGGTAAGTTTACCTCCAGCAGTTGTATAGAGTTCACTAATAACAAGCTTGAAACTGTACCAAAAAAAAAAAAAACACATTTCTTTCTCTTTTTAATATCACTTTTATTTGCATTATGCTATTATAATTTTTGCACAATGGGGAAAAAAAAAAAACCCACAGACAACACAGGAAAAAAAAACCTGTAACAGTCAAAAGTCTACTGGTGTGATTAAATAAAATCTGCTAATTTAAAATGCTTTCTGTGAGAGGTGTTAAAGTCAGAAGAATTCATTTGTGGCAAATAAAATCTGATAATTGAAAACACCTTTAAACAATGTTGTTATGTGTCCTGCTATTGAAAGCTAGCACCACGCACATTAAAGAGTTCACTTTCTGTATGCACCGTTCTTACAGACTATTGTGATGATATGAACCCCATTTAGTAAGTGAGAGGAAGTTTTTCTTTCAGAGTGTTTAGATTTCCTATTAAACTATCCTACAAGAGTATTCCACACAATGGTGCATCTAAATGCAGCCAAGGACATCACAAGCACTTGGGAAAAATAAAAAGCAATAGGGGGGAAAAAAGCTTCCCATTAATATTTGGTGGTTTTCAGTCTTAATTGAATACAAATGTATCTGAATGGAAACTGTTAATACACACATTGACCCTGGAAAACAATGTCTGTGGTGTGGAAATGGCATTTATAAAGATAATGTTATATATTGTAGCAGTCATGCTAATATTGGTCACAAATAGAATTTGCTGCAGTATGTGTATACAATGTATTTATTGATGTTTTGAGAGAATAATAGTATTGATTGATGCTACTTGTTTATACGCAAAATTGTTTTAAAAATATGAAAACGTAGGATTGAATGTAAACTCCGTATACGTTCCCTTTTGAAGAGAAGAATACAGAAAGCTTTCTTATCAGAAAGAACACAATAACAAAAGGTCTAGCTAGGTCTACTCCTGTCTCTTGAATGGACAGTCTGGAGAATCATGTTACAAAATCTAGCTCAAGCTAAGTTTCAGGGATTCTTCTGAGGGGAAAAAAAGCATATATGATTGTAATGGAGATCCCTGTACCCCAGCTGGCTACCTCCGCCAAGGACCGCTTGCTAGCTGGAACCAAGGTCAAACCTCAGCACTCCTGCTCCCAGTCACCGTGACTTCACTGGGGTCTTGGAACAACTCCGTACTGGAGCCGAATGGGGAACTCACTCTATCCATTCTCAGGCACTGGACGACACTCAGTCCTGGGAGTTCTAGTCCTTACCAGAACGTTCCCCGTTGAATCCTCCACACTGGAACAAGCTGGAGTAGTAATTAGTCCTTTCCCCCCCCAGTAACCAGATGACACATAGTTCTGGGAGTACAAGCTGGAATGTTTTAATCGGGCCTGATGGCCTGCTTTTATACATTTATGGACACAGTCAAACACGCCCATGACACTCCCACACAAAACAGCATAATCCCTCCCCTGTGCCTGGGAGATAATTGAGTCAGGAACGGTACAAACGCAATTATCTCCAGGTACAGAAAAACATACAATTTATAAAACACCCCAAAATACACGAAGACCCGACAAAGGTTACATCCCCTGATAGCCCCGATATGGGTGACCAACTTATCCAAAAATCACCTATATCGGTTCAGGGGTTCGACTTTTCCATGGAAGTCAATTATTTGACCGACCGCGCACATGGTCCTATGCCCAAAACAGTTCCATGAAATCAGGGCTAGCAGTCGGTCAACTTCCGAAACAAGCTTGTTCCCCTCATCCAGACGAACAATTCCACCGAACAGTGTTCTTCTAGGATCTACAGAACCGAACGCAGGCGATGATGGAAGTCCATCATCGCCTGTTCGGGAGTTTCAGTGTCCAATTTTGGTTCCATGAACTCGACAACCAAACACCGCTGCTATGTTCATGTGAACAATATGGCCGTCACCTCGTGGTCGTACATACGAATTGCTTCCATCCAAACGAACAATAAGAACACTGGTAAGAACCGTTCCACGTGGTCCCTGGTTCGTACGGATGTTCGGTTCCCGAATGGTATAGGGAAATCATACGAACCAAGCCATTTAAACAGTCTTTTACAGGTTTCCCTGCTCGGGCCCATATTCTGCGGGCAGGAGGCTGGCAAGCAGGCTCCTCCAGGAGCTCGTGGCAAACTCACATGTGAAGGGGAGTTTGTTACAATGATATACAAACTTTAGAAGCCTAGTGGCACATATTCCACCTCACCTTGCGGTGTTGACAATAGGAATTGCCTTCCTGGCAGGAAAGGAGATGCCGTTCAGCGGTCCGGCGCTGGTATACCCGACTACTGCAGCATATCTGTGGACGCCGGCCGCTGCGGATCCACACCATATTATAGCCCCACATCAGTCCACAGTAATGATGGTGTCGACGTGCATGTGACGTCACGTAATAGACGCGCACGCACGTTTAGGGGTCAAAGGCCGGTTACGGACAATTGGATCTGCAAGAGGGTTATTTAAACTCATTTTTTCCTTTGACTCATTGCCCTGTCGTGGTTTCCCTTAGTGGTTGTCAGAGAGTGTGTTCCTGAGCATTTATTTCTGTTTATTGACTTTGGCTTCATTTTGACTTCCCTGTATTCTGGTATCCCTGACTTTTTGCTTTCTCTTATCGTTGTGTCCCATTCTGTGTCCCCAACGTCGGCAAGTATTCTGACTATTCTTTGGTAAGTTAAGTCCAGCCTGGTAAGATGTTACCTTTAATCCTAGGTGTGATACAATTCTACATGCTGGATCAACTAGTAATCCTGACACCTAGATTAACTTGACTCATGAAATCAACTATTGGTACAAGGCTGAGATATGGGATGTCTAGATCTGAAGATTATACATACATAATAAATATATATATATATATATATATATATATATATATATATATATACACACACACAGTATCTCACAAAAGTGAGTAAATCCTCAAATTTTTGTAAATATTTTATTATATATTTTCATGTGACAACACTGAAGAAATGACACTCTGCTACAATGTAAAGTAGTAAGTATGTAGCCTGTATAACAGTGTAAATTTGCTGTCCCCTCAAAATAACTCAACGCACAGCCATTAATGTCTAAACCGTTGGCAACAAAAGTGAGTACACCCCTAAGTGGAAATGTCCAAATTATGCCCAATTAGCCATTTTCCCAGCCCCGGTGTCGTGACTAATTAGTGTTACAAGGTCTCCGGTGTGAATGGGGAGCAGGTGTGTTAAATTTGGAAGTTCAACATTGCACCTTATGGCACCTCAAGAACTCTCTGAGGATCTGAGAAAAATAATTGTTGCTCTACATAAAAATGGCCTAGGCTATAAGAAGGTTGCCAAGACCCTGAAACTGAGCTGCAGCACGGTGGGCAAGACCATACAGCGGTTTCACAGGACAGGTTCCATTTAGAACAGACCTCGCCATGGTCAACAAGAAGCTGAGTGCACGTGCTCAGCGTCATATCCAGAGGTTGTCTTTGGGAAATACACATATGAGTGCTGCCAGCATTGCTGCAGAGGTTGAAGGGGTGGGGGATTAGCCTGTCAGTTTCTTAGACCATACTCGGCACACTGCATCAAATTGGTCTGCATGGCTGTCGTCCCAGAAGGAAATCTCCTCTAAAAATGATGCACAAGAAAGCCCACAGACAGTTTGCTGAAGACAAGCAGACTAAGGACATGGATTACTGGAACCATGTCCTGTGGTCTGATGAGACCAAGATAAACTTATTTGGTTCAGATGGTGTCAAGCATGTGTGTGTCATAGCTTGTGTCCCGCGCCGTCCCGGTCCCGCCGTCCGTCCTCTCCTGTCGGACGGTGTGGATCGCTGGCGGGCGTTGCGCGCGCACTCCTCCAGGGGCGCGCGCATCTGGGAAAGCGTCCAAGGCGTGCGCGCGCGCACACAAGGCAACTGGCAGGGATGGAGTGTATTCTAATCTTAAAGAGATAGTAGCCTAAAGCTACTATCTATTTATACCTCCCTCAATTCTGTCCCTGCCTATCAGTATTCACCTTGCCCTATATTAACCTCCTTCTGACATCACTTCCTTGCCCTGTCGTGGTTTATTATAGCCCGAGAGTGCGTTCTGAGTAGTTGTCTTTTCTTTGGTTCCTGACTTCGGCTTGTTTATCGGTTATTCTCGTTTCTGGCTCCCTGACCTTGGCTCGGTCTATTCGCTTTCCCGTATCTCTGTATTCCTGACCTTGGCGTGTTTGACTATTCTTATCTCTCATTCCTACGTTAAGTCCGGCCAATTTAAGGTCCGGTAATGCGTCTACCTGTGTTCGCCTTTATTGTTCTCTGGTTTGCGTGTTGGGGAGTATTAACCTTGACAGTGTGGTGGCAACCAGGTGAGAAGTACAAAGTCAAGTGTGTCTTGCCTACAGTCAAGCATGGTGGTGGGAGTGTCATGGTCTGGGCCTGCATGAGTGCTGCTGACACTGGGGAGCTACAGTTCATTGAGGGAACCATGAATGTCAACATGTACTGTGACATACTGAAGCAGAGCATGATCATTTCCCTTCGGAGACTGGGCCGCAGGGCTGTATTCCAACATGATAACGACCCCAAACACAATTCCAAGATGACCACTGCCTTGCTAAAGAAGCTGAAGGTAAAGGTGATGGACCTGCCAAGCATGTCTACAGACCTAAACCCTATTGTGCATCTGTGGTGAATCCTCAAATGTAGGGTGGGGGAGCGCTAGATCTCTAACATCCACCAGCTCCGTGATATTGTCATAGAGGAGTGGAAGAGGACTCCAGTAGCAACCTGTGAAGCTCTGGTAAGCTCCATGCCCATGTGGGTTAAGGCAGTGCTGGAAAATAATGGTGGCCACACAAAATATTGACACTTTGGGCCCAATTTAGATATTTCCACTTAGGGGTGTACTGAATTTTGTTGCCAACGGTTTATACATTAATGGATGTGTGTTGAGTTATTTTAAGGGAACAGCAAATTTACACTGTTATATAGGCTGTACACTTACTACTTTGGATTGTAGCAGAGTGTCATTTCTTCAGTGTTGTCACATGAAAATATATAATAAAAATAAAATATTTACAAAAATGTGAGATATTATATATATATATATATATATATATATATATATATATATATATATATATATTTATATAAAAATATTCCCTTTTCACTTTACAGCCTTTAGTATTAGGATCTACAAAATGATTTTGTCGTAGAGCTCTCTCAGGAGGCTTTGTGAATCAGTGGTTTGAGTATTGGTGCTGATGTTCGAAGCCTGGATCAAAAGATAGGATGTACAGTTTTTTTAGAGACTAGGTCCCAGCAGAGGGGGCTGTAGACTTTGAGAGGCCTTAGGCAAAAAGTGAACATGAGGCTTCCACTGACAAAAAGTGCATGTGATAATACAATGAACTGGCCAGGATACCTGCTGTGTACTGGTGGGGACTCCACTCCTTCCTGTTTCCCCACTGCATGTGGCACAATTTCAGCCAGTATTGACACTTACACACATCCCCACTCACTGTCTTGACTCTCATTCCTCCCTGCAGGACTGCCATCATAACAATTATGGCTTCTTACAAACACAGTCGCTGAGCGACTACCAACCCACACATACTCATACACATGCTTCCAGACACACAGATACACATGACACATGTACATTCCCGACACACTCATGGGGACACACACATATCCAGATACAAACTGCAAGAGAGACATACACTCACATAGCAAAACATGCACACACTGAAAAACATGCACACACCCACTGCCAGGTACACAAACATTAAAAGACTCACACATACACATAGTAACAGACACACATATACAAGCACTGACAGAAACACACACAAATGCAAATGTTGAAATGTAAGATGTTTTAGTCAGGATTGCTTCCATTTGGTCCAGTGGATATTTGCAGGGCTCGAGTCCTGCAGAAACGCGTGGGAATGACGTTCCTGCACTTTTTCCACAGCAGGAATGCAGTTCCGGTTACTAGTCCTGCAGGACCCAGGGCTGGCACAAGCTGGAACAGGAGAGGCCGCCCGACTCCACTGGCTGCAGGCTCCAGATCATGTCCCACCCCTCCTGGCCCAAGGTAAGCCTCACGGAGGGGGGAATGCATTTCGTTTTTTTTCAGTTTTTTTTTAAATCCCCTAACTCAGGCCCTGCCACCCTCATCAGGCCCTGCACCCCCTCCTAAGCTCTTGTCCCCCTTACTCAGGCCCAGTCCCCCTTACTCAGGCCCAGTCCCCCTTACTCAGGCCCAGTCCCTCTCCTCAGACCCTGTCCCTCTTCTCAGTTCCTGCCCCCTTACTCATTCCTTGCCCCCTTACTCAGTCCCTGCCCCCCTCCTCAGACCCTGCCCCCTTACTCAGTACCTGTCCCTCTCCTCAGCCCCTGTCCCCCTCCTCAGCCCCTGTCCCCCCCTCAGCCCCTGTCCCCCCCTCAGCCCCTGTCCCCCCCCTCAGCCCCTGTCCCCCCCTCAGCCCCTGTCCCCCTCCTCAGACCCTGTCCCTCTTCTCAGTTCCTGCCCCCTTACTCATTCCTTGCCCCCTTACTCAGTCCCTGCCCCCCTCCTCAGACCCTGCCCCCTTACTCAGTACCTGTCCCCCTCCTCAGCCCCTGCCCCCCCCAGCCCCTGTCCCCCCCTCAGCCCCTGTCCCCCCCTCAGCCCCTGTCCCCCCCTCAGCCCCTGTCCCCCTCCTCAGCCCCTGTCCCCCTCCTCAGCCCCTGTCCCCCTCCTCAGCCCCTGTCCCCCTCCTCAGCCCCTGTCCCCTTACTAAGCCCCTGCCCCCTTCCCCAGGCCCTGTCCTCTTCCTCATGCCCTCAGACCCTGTCCCTTTCCTCATCCCATGTCCCTATGGGGGGGGGGGATCTTGGGTGAGTTACCGCACTTTTCTGTCCTATGATACACAGTGTGAACCACTCAGTCAGAGCCTCCCCTGCTCCTCCTGCAAGACACTTTCTGTGTGAGAGGGTGCTAATGATCAGATGGGAAGTGATCCCTTCTACTTCCTGTCCAGCCTCACACACAGACACTGGAGGAGCTGGGACGGCACTGAGTTTCACACCCTCTATATCGGTTCCTGTAGCTCAGGATATTTTTATCGGCAGACATTTTGTGCTAAAATAGAAATTAAAAGTGGGGCCCAGTCCCCCTTACTCAGGCCCAGTCCCCCTCCTCACACCCTGTCCCTCTCCTCAGACCCTGTCCCTCTTCTCAGTTCCTGCCCCCTTACTCATTCCTTGCCCCCCTCCTCAGTCCCTGCCCCCCTCCTCAGTCCCTGCCCCCTTACTCAGCCCCTGTCCCCCTCCTCAGCCCCTGTCCCCCTCCTCAGCCCCTGTCCCCCTCCTCAGCCCCTGTCCCCCTCCTCAGCCCCTGTCCCCCTCCTCAGCCCCTGTCCCCCTCCTCAGCCCCTGTCCCCCTCCTCAGCCCCTGTCCCCCTCCTCAGCCCCTGTCCCCTTACTAAGCCCCTGTCCCCTTACTCAGCCCCTGCCCCCCTAAGCACCTGTCCCCTTCCCCAGGCCCTTTCCTCTTCCTCATGCCCTCAGACCCTGTCCCTTTCCTCACTTTCCTCATCCCATGTCCCTATGGGGGGGGGGGGGGGGGATCTTGGGTGAGTTACCGCACTTTTCTGTCCTATGATACACAGTGTGAACCACTCAGTCAGAGCCTCCCCTGCTCCTCCTGCAAGACACTTTCTGTGTGAGAGGGTGCTAATGATCAGATGGGAAGTGATCCCTTCTACTTCCTGTCCAGCCTCACACACAGACACTGGAGGAGCTGGGACGGCACTGAGTTTCACACCCTCTATATCGGTTCCTGCAGCTCTGCTATATAGCTGTCAGGATATTTTTTATCGGCAGACATTTTGTGCTAAAATAGAAATTAAAAGTGTATATTGTCAGAGAAACTCAGAACAGAGCAGACTCCATTTTTGCTATTTTCAGGCTAACAAAGAGACACATAATTACCTTTTGTAACTAAACACTAGCCTGAGCTAAGGAATGCATTATATAAACAAGCCACGTGATAAGCAATGAGGCAAGGGGATGGAATGCTATGTCTAAGTGTTAATGGAATAGAAATAATTCTAAACACAGACATTAGTGACAGAGAAGATTAAGTAATTAATATTACTTTCTAAATTTTACAAGGTCCCATTGTAAAGTAAAGGTGAAATTAAGTTTATAACTGTCAATTTTAGAAATTACAACAGGAATTGTCGACGCACTGTCTGGAGAAAATCCAAAGAAACGCTTTGAACTGGCAGCTAATTTAAGTTATAGGTAGTCATATAGATAAGCCAAATGACGTCAAAAACGTCATCAGGAAAAGTTAACCGTTTCCTGGATAGGAAGGTTTAGTGAAGCGAGACTGTCCTCTATGGACCAAATAATCTGCAGGTTGACCACACCTTCAGTTTCCTATTGGCCTTATCAAGTTATGACGTACAGAGAGTCTGGCCCTTTAACCCCTTAAGGACACATGACGTGTGTGACACGTCATGATTCCCTTTTATTCCAGAAGTTTGGTCCTTAAGGGGTTAGAGTGAGAGGTTGAAGTTGGAGTTGGAGTTTGGGCTTTCAGATTCGGACATGCAGAGAGATCCATGACAGATATTCACTCTGGGACTAACATTCAAACCCTCTTGGACACAACTCAAGAAACATTCCTTGACACTTAGCTACCTAAGAACATCTGATGAGAACATCTACTTAACTGGTAATTATGCTGGTTTTATTTAATTAATCTAAATTAATTAAAAATCTAATAATATGATATATGACTGGATAAATCATGGTTAGATTTCAATATTTAGAAATCTTAGTTAACTAAAGAATATATAGTTATAAACATTCCATTCTGCAGGTGGAATTAAGAATAATTATATATTGATGTGATATTATCACGTGTTAGCATACCGATGTTTTTATCCAGATGTATTGATTTGCTCTAAATAAGATAAGATATCTTTTTAGGCAAATTAAAATTCGGCTTATAGAATCTGGTAGATTACTCTTGTTGGATGGTTCCAGGAAATGATTAATGAGCTGGTTTAAATGTTATTTTTAGTGTTGTCGCGAACCCAAAAAACGGGCGAACCGGGCGAACCGCCATAGACTTCAATGGACAGGCGAATTTTAAAACACACAGGGACTCTTTCTGGCCACAATAGTGATGGAAAAGTTGTTTCAAGGGGACTAACACCTGGACTGTGGCATGCCGGAGGGGGATCCATGGCAAAACTCCCATGGAAAATTACATAGTTGATGCAGAGTCTGGTTTTAATCCATAAAGGGCAGAAATCACCTAACATTCCTAAATTGTTTGGAATAACGTGCTTTAAAACATCAGGTATGATGTTGTATCGATCAGGTAGTGTAAGGGTTACGCCCGCTTCACAGTGACAGACCAAACTCCCCGTTTAACGCACCGCAAACAGTCCTCTATATACAGAGTAAACATGGCTCCCTCTATATACAGAGTAACATGGCTCCCTCTGTATACTGTGTAAACATGGCTCCCCTCTATATACAGTGTAAACATGGCTCCCTCTATATACAGAGTAACATGGCTCCCTCTATATACAGTGTAACATGGCTCCCATCTATATACAGAGTAACATGGCTCCCCTCTATATACAGAGTAACATGGCTCCCCTCTATATACAGTGTAAACATGGCTCCTCTCTATATACAGAGTAACATGGCTCCCCTCTATATACAGAGTAACATGGCTCCCCTCTATATACAGTGTAAACATGGTTCCCTCTATATACAGTGTAAACATGGCTCCTCTCTATATACAGAGTAACATGGCTTCCTTCTATATACCGTGTAAACATGGCTCCCTCTATATACAGAATAACATGGCTTCCCTCTATATACCGTGTAAACATGGCTCCCCTCTGTATATAGAGAGAGCCATGTTACTCTGTATATAGAGGGAGCCATGTTTCCACTGTATATAGTGTAACATGGCTCCCCTCTATATACAGAGTAACATGGCTCCCCTCTATATACAGTGTAAACATGGCTCCTCTCTATATACAGAGTAACATGGCTCCCCTCTATACAGGGGCGTACCTGGAGCATTTGGCACCCGGGGCGGATCCTTTATTTGGCACCCCCCTCCCCAACTTTGAAATGTAAAAAACAGCTGCAATTTTTTTTAAATGTATGTTTATGCAGTGTGTGTATAGTGTGTAAAGTGTGTGTATATTGTGTGTATAGTGAGTGTGTATAGTGTGTACAGTGTGTGTATATTGTGTGTATAGTGAGTGTGTATAGTGTGTGCAGTGTGTGTATAGAGTGTGTATAGTGTGTGTATAGTGTGTGTATAGTGTGTGTATAGTGTGTGTATGCAGTGTGTGTAGTGTGTGTGTATAGTGTGTGCATAGTGTGTGCAGTGTGTGCATAGTGTGTACAGTGTGTGTGTATATTGTGTGTATAGTGTGTGTAGTGTGTGTATAATGTGTGCAGTGTGTGTATAGTTAGTGCAGTGTGTGTATAGTTAGTGCAGTGTGTGTATAGTTAGTGCAGTGTGTGTATAGTTAGTGCAGTGTGTGCAGTGTGTATGCAGTGTGTGTAGAGTGTGTATAGTGTATGCAGTGTGTGTATAGTGTGTGTATAGAGTGTGCAGTGTGTGTATAGTGTGTGCAGTGTGTATAGTGTGTGCAGTGTGTATGCAGTGTGTATGCAGTGTGTGTATGCAGTGTGTGTATGCAGTGTGTGTAGTGTGTGTGCATAGTGTGTAGTGTGTGTGCATAGTGTGTACAGTGTGTGCATAGTGTGTACAGTGTGTGTGTATATTGTGTGTATAGTGTGTGTAGTGTGTGTATAATGTGTGCAGTGTGTGTATAGTTAGTGCAGTGTGTGTATAGTTAGTGCAGTGTGTGTATAGTTAGTGCAGTGTGTGTATAGTTAGTGCAGTGTGTGTATAGTTAGTGCAGTGTGTGCAGTGTGTATACAGTGTGTGTAGAGTGTGTATAGTGTATGCAGTGTGTGTATAGTGTGTGTATATAGTGTGCAGTGTGTGTATAGTGTATGCAGTGTGTATGCAGTGTGTGTAGTGTGTGTATGCAGTGTGTGTAGTGTGTGTATGCAGTGTGTGTAGTGTGTGTGCATAGTGTGTACAGTGTGTGCATAGTGTGTACAGTGTGTGTGTATATTGTGTGTATAGTGTGTGCAGTGTGTGTATAGTGTGTATGCAGTGTGTGTATAGTGTGTATGCAGTGTGTGTATAGTGTGTATGCAGTGTGTGTATAGTGTGTATGCAGTGTGTGTATAGTGTGTGCAGTGTGTGTATAGTGTGTGCAGTGTGTGTATAGTTAGTGCAGTGTGTGTATAGTTAGTGCAGTGTGTGTA
Organism: Pelobates fuscus; assembly: GCF_036172605.1. NCBI lineage: Eukaryota > Metazoa > Chordata > Amphibia > Anura > Pelobatidae > Pelobates > Pelobates fuscus. Next base: position 18,265,361 of record NC_086328.1, read on the forward strand.
GTGTATGCAGTGTGTGCAGTGTGTATGCAGTGTGTGTAGAGTGTGTATAGTGTATGCAGTGTGTGTAGTGTGTGTATGCAGTGTGTGTAGTGTGTGTGTGCATAGTGTGTACAGTGTGTGTATAGTGTGTACAGTGTGTGTATAGTGTGTACAGTGTGTGTGTATATTGTGTGTATAGTGTGTGTATAGTGTGTATAGTGTGTGCAGTGTGTATAGTGTGTGCAGTGTGTGTATAGTGTGTATGCAGTGTGTGTATAGTGTGTATGCAGTGTGTGTATAGTGTATGCAGTGTGTGTATAGTGTGTATGCAGTGTGTGTCCCCAAGCCCCTAGTCACACAACCAAATAAAAAAGCCCCTACCTACCCCCCTCACCCTAAAAAATAGTGAAGGGGGAATAAAATTACTACCCTGTAAAGTAAAATTCAACTTACTATTCAACGTCTTCTTCTTCTAAAATCTTCATTTTTTTAGCCCCAAAAAAGGCCAAATAAAAAGCCATCATACCCGTCGAACTTAAAAATAAAATAAAAAACCCGAGCACAAAAAAAAATTAATCCATCTTCACCCATGGAGGGCTCCGTGTCAGTGTTTATCAGGGATCCTTAGGATAGGTGTCAATCCATATCTGCCAAGTGACCCTATTTAGGGGGAACAGTCCCTATTCTGCTCTGTGTCAGTGTCTGGAGGGAGTATCTGCAGTAACACAGAGTGTCTGGGGGGAGTATCTGCAGTAACACAGGGTGTCTGGAGGGAGTATCTGCAGTAACACAGAGTGTCTGGGGGTAGTATCTACTTGTAACATTTATATGCACTAAAAAAATAATAATAATAAATTGAAAAAAAAATAAAAAATGGTTGCAGCTTCCGAATTAATCTAAAATGGATGCTGTCCAGTAGGTGGGAGGGTCTGCTAGGGAGGGTGTGCTGCTGATTGGCTGTAATGTGTCTGCTGACTGTGAGGTACAGGGTCAAAGTTTACTCAATGATGACGAATAGGGGGCGGACCGAACACCGCATGTGTTCGCCCGCGGTGGCGGACGCGAACATGCTATGTTCGCCGGGAACTATTTGACGGCTAACAGTTCGGTACATCACTAGTTATTTTATTTGAAAATTACATAAAAATAGGATATTAAATGCCTAGGAGGATCTAGCCAGCATTGAAATGGTTACTCAGTTAACTGTTAGCCAAGGTTTTACGACTCTTAGCTGCAATGTGTGAAGTTTTACTTTCTGTCTGTACCCTCATAAATCTTGTCTTGACAGTGGATGATGTAGCTTTGTACTGTGTAGATTTTAACATTGCCATTGCATTGCATATTCATGTTATACTAAATATCCACTGATTATTATCATGCATGCTGCCTAATATTATTATTATTTTAATTGTCACAATAAATTACATCTATTTTTATAACAAAATTATGATTTTATTTGTATAGAATACATTTCACTTACATGATAACGATCTCTAAGATCTAAGAGAATTGAAATAGTGGGCAATTCTCGACTGTTCAATATTATCATCCCATAAATATCCCCACAAACATAGGAGGCTGAGTGCACTACAGATGACACTGGTCAAAGCTCCTAGTACTGATCTCTTCCCAGCAACCTCTTTTAGATCAAAAAGCACGTTACAAGTGGCGAAAACAGTGGATATTTGCTTATATGTACTTTGCATAAGTGCACATTTGGAATTGTGCGTAGTGCCTACCCCCTCAGTCTCTCTCCTAGTCATCAACCATTTAAGAAGTCCCTCAAAATCCATTTCTTCATAAAACCTTATGGCCTACCAGAGTAACTTTTATTTCACAAACCTATCTCTTGCTCGGTCTTAAAGAGCCACACTCCGCTATCACATTCCAGTTTTGCTATTTTCCCCCTTGTCACTGGATTGCTATCCCCCTTGATGCCCTTCCATTTGTGTTTTTATTCTCCACCTCCTCTAGACTGTAAGCTGGTTTCACCAACCCATTGTTCCTATAACATTTTGTAATTGTCTCATTTATTGTTGAATTTGCCCATAGTATAATATTGTAAAGCTCCATGGAATTAGTTGGTGCTATATAAATGCTAATAATAATAATAATAATAATACCCTTCTGATGGTGGCCCTGCAGCCATGGAATCATCTGCTTATAGGCAATGTCTCCCTCTCTCCCCCCCCCCCCCCCCCAGTTTCATTTCTCTTCCCAGCTCCACCCCCTTTCAGCCCTGCATATCCCTCTCTTCCTCCCAGCTCCATCTCCCTCTCTGCCCTCCTCCTCAATTCACCTCTCAATTCCATCTTACCCTTCTCCCAATATGCTGGTGCCCCCTTTCCCTCCCATGTATGTGCAGCAGTGCATGGAGCAGCTGGCTCCTGTCGCTCCTCATATCTCCTAATAATGGGAAGTTCTCTGCTGCCTGTCACAAGATACAGTATGTGTTCTCCCATTAGGAGAGTAACGTGGCCGCGAAGCCCCAGTGAGCCTGAGGCCTTGGGCAACTGCCTAAATCGCCTAATTAGATAGCTGCCTATGGGTTCAAGTATAAAAATTGGGGGCCAGAAGACTGTAGGAAGAAGTAGTTGGAGAAAGGACTCAATGTTAGATCCAGAAGACCCAGTGATGTAATAATTTGAGACCAGACCACACTGTGGCGGACCTTGCAACCTATTTTCTGTGTTTTCCCCTCATTTCATGTGTTTTACCTTTTTCCCATCCGGGAGTGCTTCATACAAACAATATCCATTTGTCTCCCAAACGAGGACCGCAAGGGAAGTACTTAATGAATGCTACACCTGGATGGCCGTCATTTCATATAAATGAATGCACGTGGTCGACAAAAGAATGGCGGCCATCTTGTCTCCCGAATGTGGGCAGCGGTAATTGATCGTTAAGTGCCTGGAACTCTTTTCGGCTAGGTACTCGTGCGAATGCCGGTAAAACTTAGACCGCTGCCCGTTCTATTACCCGACCACCTATACGAACGACGTTCGGGAGCTATGAACTACCGAACAGGGGGAGCGTTTGTATAATGAAATTAAGAGATTTCCTTGCTTGTTCACACAGGAACCCCACGAACGGAGACTGGCTAGCGTTTTAGGCTAGCGCCTCGTGTCTGGCTGGTCAAAACTTTACCTCAATGGCATTCCCATTGCACCAAACCGATCTGAGTGATCTTTGGATATGTTATACACTCAGACCGGGGCTATCCGGGGATGTACTTTTTGTGGGGTTCCCGAGTATGGTGGGGACACTTTTGGGGTACTATATTTTTTGTATGGATTTTCTGTACCTGAGAGATAATTGAATTAAATGTTTTTTCTCACCCGTTTTATTGTAGTGTAGCTACGAGGACTAAACAGCAGAGATACGTATTGGAGCTCCGCTACACCCACTATTAGAAACCATGAGACACAATGTAAATTGTGTGCATTAACACATATATTATTTCCCCAGATACAAGTGACTATTCTATAGGACAGTAACCTTCCATGCCCCAGATTCAACAGAATAAAAAATATTTTTTTAAAACGTCAAATAGTTTGGAGTCAGAAAGAAAAATATAATTTTGTTTGTAAAGTGTTTGTGTTTTTTTTATAACTGTGTATTTGGTAAATGGAGAAGCACCCATTTTTTACATTCTTTATATGTTGGTTGAGGTTAGTGGCTATGCTAGGTTAATAGTAAACCTGATTGGCCATGTTTTAGAATATATTTTCTTAACCCTAAGAAGAAGATCTGCACATCTCTTTACCCTTTAAACATAAAACGCTGTTGTAATAGCATGTAGTGTGAAGCATGTTATGAATACCAAGATATGCATGTGCTTTGCTAAACTGCTTAAGTATGGGAGAAGTAGTGTCTATGCATCAGGAAATTGAAATTTAAAATTTTTCCTCGCTCACTTATTTGATGAGAGTTGGGCTGGTGACAGGTGAAGCAGAAAGTCATTTTTCAAGTTAAATGCCAAGTGGTTATATAGCAAAATATTCAGTTAAAGTTAACCAGCTCAATGCTGCTCTGACATATAGCATTTTTAATGAAATAATTTCAAATACGAAAATGGGAGCACAGATTTCACAATAGGCTTAGGAATGCTGACAGTCTTCTCACAATTTAAACTCTTGGATGAAAATTAAAGATAAATGCCAGTTAATATTGCTTTGGCTCAGGGAAACATTTACAATTTTAGAAAGAGAAGGGGAAAAAAAGGAAACCAGAAAAAAATGTATTGTAGTTTGTAAGAGAGACAGGAATGTGGAATGAGTATCCTGTCTTGCTCCCTAGGGGATAAAAGTAAAGAAAAAAAATATTTATATATAGCCAGAAACATACTACTCAGCATATGTGAGGTTTCAGAACTTGCAACTATTTAGTATTTGCCCAGAGTAGTGATGGACAACTGTGGCACACATGATGTTTGTAAATTATATTTCCTATAATGCCAAGCTGTATCTGAGTTGAGAAAGTTAGAAATTCTTGTCCCACTGTCCCAGGGGAAAAACATTAAACTTCACATATTTTAGGGTTACACAATCATCTGTGCTGCATGTGCAAAGTATGGTATAGTCGTTTGGAGATAATTTTACTTGTATATTTATTTATTCAATGTTAATGTAATGAATTCAAATATTCTAACACAGCCCTGTGCACGCCATCTTGAAATACAGCTATAACAGGTAGAAATGGATCATGTTTATCAGCACGTCGGTGAACACAGCTTATCACACAAAGTGGCAAATTTTCTTGCAGAAACTGAAACAGTTTCAGTGTAGCGTTTGATCAAAACATCACGAGAAATAAATCAGTCATTCAGTGGAGATTGATTTTTATTTTCCAGGTGCAGTTCTTCATTCAATATGTTTTATAGAAAGATGATTAATGCATTGATGTTGTGGCTCTTGTTTGGAAACGCACTGAAAAATACAGCACATGATATCCAACCGTGCTTGGTTTCATGAATATGATTTCTGTATTCACTAGTCTGGGCTTGTCTTGCTTTAAAACTAAGGAAACCGAGACGGGTCAAATAGCTAGTGTACACAAATCACGTCAATCTTTATATCTAGATTTAAAAAAAAAAAGTGTTAACTTTCTAATACCTGCCATATCTGCATAGGATTACATGTTTGCTTGGTGTAGAGACGCAGAAGGCCAGTGGTCCAATTGAAATTGGAACACAGAAAAATTACTCCACTTGCAAATCCATCTCCCTCAGAAAGCTGGTAGGGTAGCCGATAACCTTTATTAGCTTCTCTAGCTCGGCACATTAAATTAGAAAGAGAACACGTCTATGGTTTGCAGTGTAGCGTACGTAGGAGGGGAAGAAGACACAACAGTGACCAATGGTGTGGTTGCCATCCCTGTATGCCTGCACAGTATACAACTCTATCCCCACAGAACAAGACTGTACTCGCGATGCACACATGTGCCACAACGATGCAATACTATGTTATGCAACTATATAATGATCAAATAATTAATGGCCTTTCCTTAATCAAAGGAAGAGTGATTTTATAAGTCCACTGTTCCTAAGCCTCAATACCCTTGCATCATGCATAGTCTTGCTGCTAGGTTGATGTTGATTTAGCATCCATCCTGGCTAGTTTGTGTTTTGTCTTGTATCTGCCGGTATAGACCTCTGCTTGTTTATTAATTACCCTATCTGCAGTATGTACTAACCATGTCTTGCTTATGGACATGTCCAACATCTAAACTCCTCGCAAAACGGCCATGGTTAGTCTGACTTCATTCTGTGCTCTCTGGTCTGAGTGGCTAAGTAAACCATCTGCAAGTCCCCTGGACACTCAAACCCTCAACCTAACTTGGAAGGCAGAAAGAGCAAAAGCTTCACTTTGGTCTGAAAAAAATACATTTGTCAGCCCAGTATCCTAGTCAGTATCATAATTTGCCTAGAGAATTGCAAGCAATGGGAGATCAGAAGATGTTCAGATTGGTATCACCAAAAGATATCAAAGGCAGGCTGAGGACAACCAAGAAAATGTTTATTAGAGCTGTTTCAACAAGGCATAACGGCAATATTCGTTTATAAAAAATAAAAATTCATTAGGTGCCCAAATTGCAAGAGCCATTGCAGAGCAGTGATTATTTTCCAACAACAGACTTAGACAGCTTAAAAAACAAAAACAAAAAAAAAGCAAAACAAAACAATAAATACATAGAGAGGGAGAAAGAACAATAAATACTTAGCGTAGCTGTCTATGTTCAGCTAAGTGCCTGCATTTGAATTAGAATAAAAACAAGCAAGCAGATCAAGAACAGCATGATGTCATTTAAAGGACTTGCACTACAATATATGCCATTGCCCACAGCTACACCTACCAATCACCCAGTTTATATTTTAGGTCCTGACACAAGAACTCTATGTACTTGATATTTCAGTGTTCCATGTCAGTGCTCGACTGTGGAGGTGAATATCAGTCCTATTTTAATCTGTTGGAAAATAGCTGCAGGTGACATGACTTTCATGTAGGTTCCACTGTGTACATATACAAATAATTGAGGCTCTTGACCCTGTCTATGAACATACAACTGTAAGTACAAATTTGACATTTGGAATCTTGATACCCCTTGTAGCCTTTCCTGTACTTATTTTCTGTTTCAATAATCCGTTGGAGGGAGAAAAAAAAATAATAATGGAACGAAAGGGAGCATGAATGATTAATGCTGTCAAGCTAAAATAACGTATTTAGAAAAATCCATAAATCTGTTATTTGTGGCATTTGAGAAACTGAGCAGCATGCTCATTGGTCCCGTCAGGTAATATTACAGCGAACTTGATGTAAATGTAATATTGCATATTAACCCTCTGGCTGCTACAATGTTCAGAGCAATATGTGGTTCGCAAATATTCTGATTAGAATATGTATGACAAAGACCGGTGCTATAGGTTAAATACAGGCAAATGGCACTGCCGAAGCCATCCTGTCCAAGCACGGCAAATGCATTTGCAGCCTTTTTGACTGTTTTCACTTTATAATATATTAATTTAATAGGTTGCAGGATAGCAATATTTATAAAACACACATGCGGTTCAAAACATTTCATGTTTATGGAGAGCCAGATTCCTTTTAGTCAACAGACTTCCATTTCAACATTGCAGATGTTTTTGGTCTTCAGATAGCAACTCCACCAATAAATCTCCAGACACCATCTTCACCATTTTATGTTCATATCAACTCTACATTTGGTTGTAATCTTAGAGTTAATGAGACGAATAAGACTGGTCAGATACGAGGAGGATTTGACTTTCACATACAGCAGGAGATTCACTAATGTTCAGAAAATGAGCATTTTTCTCACAGATAAAAAAAAGTAGTGCGTACAAAGAGTGGCATCAGCAGAGCAAACCATGATTAAAACTGGAAAGGATGGCAAATTGGCTCTACATAACTGTAAGTTGTTTTGTTCGTGAACATAAAAAGTAGCTCTAGAGTGTACAGCCAAAAAAAAAAAAAAGAGTAGTGAAATGCGCTTGTGTTTGTGTATGGGACAGGCAGATACAGCCACAGCAGCTGCAAGTTAAAATCTGTTCTGACTTTGATGCCACAACGTCACAGCTCTTCCTCGGTTTCTTTTTATTCTCAATATTTGCCCTGCATACGTTCTCAAAAGAGGATACAGCCTGATGAATGGTGTGTCTTCAAATCTTGTGAATGGATCTTGATGATGGTCAAGGTGACAGGCATAGAGTGATATCTTCAGGGAGCCCTTGTACCTCTTCTTTGTGGTGCCAAGTAGCGAGTTCACCATACAGCACACCATACAGCACAACCTTAGATAGGCGATGATCTTTCATCCTGGAGATATGCCTTGCCCAGTGCAGCTGCGACTTCAAAAGTAATGCCTTAATGCTGGTGGCCTTTGACAGTTTGAGAGCTTTGATGTTGGTGATGAAGTCATTCCAATGGATATTAAGAATTGTGTGGAGGCAGCTTTGGTGAATGCATTCAAGGAGTCGCAGGTGATGGCGATAGGTAACCCGTGCAGGAGAGTGGTCAGTATGACAGCTTTGTGCACACTCATCTTTGTGCCTCTTCAGAGGTTTGTTGTTCCAAACTCTCTTATACAGTCTGCTCAACGTTCTGTTTGACTTTGCCGGTATGCCATCTCTTTGTCGATCTTGGCATATGAAAAGATGATGCACTCAAGGTAGCTGGAATAATGGACTGTCTACAGCTCTGATTCGCCAATAGAGATGCGGGGGTGATGGTAAACTCCATAAGGTGCAGGCTGGTAGAGGACTTATGTCTTCTTCAGGTTGACTTCTAGTCCAAAGAGCTCAGCAACCTCTGCGAGTAGGGAGTTCATCTCTGCAGAGCTATCACCATGTGGGAGACAATAGCAGCATCGTCCGCGAAAAGCAGCTCTTTGATGATTTGGTCCACCATGTTGGTGTGGGCTCTTAGTCACTTCAGGTTAATCAGGCAGCCATCAGTGCAGTAACGGATGTAGGCACCATCCTCTTTATCAAGGTCTGCAGTGGCCCCTTTGAAGCATCAAGCTGAAAAAGATTGTGAACAGAGTTGGTGCACAAACACTGCCTTGTTTTACACCTTTGCCTATAAGGAAGGGTTCCAATAGGTTGTTGCGGTGTCTGACCTGGCCATGTTGAGCTTCGTGTAGCTGAAGGATCATATTGAGGAACTTATGGGGACATCCTAGGCATTCCAAGATTTGCCCCATACCTTTTCTGCTCACAGTGTCGAACGGCTGGTGAGGTGAACGAATGTCACATATATATACCCAATTGAGATCTTTCTGGAAAGTATACAGCCATGTAATAGGTAAAATAAAGACATTTACTGAAGAAGATACAAGAAACATTGTACGTAGGACAATGACACCTCAGTCTCCTTAAAAGTAGGCATCGTGGGACCTCAAACAGTTCTCCCAGCTTCTCTTCCCCTGTTCAAAACACTCTGCAAAAACCTTTGTTAAAAATTGCCATCAACTGTCTCATATTATTTACCTGAAGAAGTGGTTTTATCAGGGTCCATTCAGATGTTCAAACAGCTACTAGATGCATACTTGCAAAAACAGAATATTAAAGGATATAATCTTTCAATGTAGGGTAATAACTGCTTGATCCATGGATAAATCTGTCTGTCATTCTGGGGTCAAGAAGGAATTTTTTTTTCCTATCTTGTTGCAAAATTGGAAGTGCTTCAAACTGTTTTTTTTTCTTCTTTGCCTTCTATTGGATCAACAGCAAAAAACAAATGTGAGGAAGGCTGAACTTGATGGACACAAGTCTCTTTTCAGCTATGTAACTATGTAATTATGTAACTTATATTCTTATCTATGTCTTGGGATTCTGACAGAGGATCTACAACAGCTCTACCAAAGTTAGAGAGGATGCATGAACCTCATCAAAAAGACCCCCCAAAACAAACACTGTAAATAAAATTAAGTTGGGAGTGTTAATGAAAGAATATGCATGTCTGTAAGTATATGTGTGTCAGTGAATGTGTGTGCTTCAGTATCTGTGCGAGTGTGTGTCTGGCAGTGAGTGTATGTCAGTGCATGTCTGTCGGTGAGAGTGTGTGTCTGTCAGTGAATGTGTAAATAAAAATATTTTCACTCAATTCATGTAATTTGTAGTGATACATATATATATATACACACACACACACTATTGTCAAGCGTTTTTTTAGTTCACACCTAAACTATTGTTAATTCCTTGATGTTTGAAGTCTTGCTAGTTGTTTAATTTTGCCTTTCCATTATTGCATAGTCTAACAGTGTACATATGCCTGTTTGCAATCACTTTTCTTTTGCCTCCTTATGGACATTTTCTTAAGCACCTTGATGGCTGGTACTACATCTACCTGTCCATTTCTTGCTTTGCTGTCTTTCTTTGTAAGGTTCTGGTCCCACAGCATCCCAACACCAACATTATACAGATGCTTCCAATCAAATTACACATTATTTATAGGTAAAATACATGGACTTTGATAGACTTCAGAAAACACAAAGTGTATGCTAGAGCCACATCTGTATCATTTCCCCACGTCTGCTCCCATTACAGACAAGACAGAACATATTACATGTTCTTTATATCAGAAACACAGAAAAAATGTCTGGTTGAACACTCCAACGTGTGCAAATATTAGCATCGTTGTTCATATCCCCAGTGAAAGGATGCAAAATTAGATAGTGTGAGATTTTAAAAAAATATATATATTTTTTTGCCAGCAAGAATATTCTCGCCTGTGGTCATGTATTCTAGAAAACTGACTCTAATTCCGCTTATATAAAATAGTGACAATACTGTACATCAAATACATTCCAATTATTTTCTACTGAGGTCTTTTAGAAATCCATGTGTCTTTGTACATGACCCTGATAACAAACAGCCTTAGTCTATTTTTGTTCATAATAGACTCTTCAGTGTCACACACAATGGAGTAATAATTTTATATTAAATTCATTGATCATCAAAGAAGTACGGTAAAAACACTGTTACGGGTCTTGCAGAAAAGTTTACACTTAGTCCTTCATAGGCATCATTCTTTTATTTAATAACACTGTACAATCTTTTTGCAGGATGAAAAACTACAACATAAGCACAATGTCTTTTCTGTACTTTGGAATGGTTATAAGCACTTTTTTTTATATCAGGGATGTCAAACAAAGTCACTCATGACTACAAACCTAACTGTTTTCAGATTCTTCTAATTAACGGATACCCAAACAAAGATTATCTGGCTCCACACAATGAGTTATGTGCCACCTTTAGATCTTTCTTTGACTTCATCCCAGAGGACCACTTTTGAGACCACCTGTGTATGCAGGTCCATTGGAAACCTAATTTACTTAGAAAGTACCAACATTCCTTACTGTGCAGCACAAAGTAAATGGAGATGGTACACATTTCTCTGTTTGACTGTAAACGACATTGACCTACTCCCAAATACTTACAAAATGTATTCAAGGACATTTATTCTTCAGGGGAAAAAAAATATATAGATGGAGAGATGTAAACCATTTTACTGCACTAAAATGTATGCATAATATAAAAAAAAAACATCTTCTGAAACTCAACCAGCAACACTAATGAAAAACAGTTCATCTTCTGAACAATGTAGGAAGGGTCAAACCAAATTTTCTTGGCAATCTGTGAATTTGGTGTTCCCTACCAAACTGTTATTAATCTAGTAAAATTCCCTTAAAATCTGGCGAGTGTGAAGACTTTTAAAAACTAAAGATTTATAGGTCTAAAATACCAGCTCTTGGTATGTGTCTACATTGTATGGGATCCACAACCTCCCCAACCCATTTACCATTTGTAAAATTCATGTATAAAACAACTTTAAACCTGATATTCTGTAGTAGTTCTAAGGCCAAGGTCATTAATAAGATGTCAATCACATATTCAATATCATTAATGTTAAAGATATTTATGTTTCCCACTTAGAATGAAATCTATGTGGGCATTGAAGAAAACCGTTAACTTTAGAGGAATAGTTTTAGCAATTTTAACTGTACCATGCAATGAACAGGTTTAATAATGACTGGGCGTTCACAGACTCTATATTGCATTACATGACATGCTGAGGTCACCTTATGGTCTTTAACATAGCGCTAACCAAATTACTACATGTTTTATTACACTAACATGGCTTGTTGTGTCTTTAATGAATAGGGAACAATCTACTTTTGCTTGAGAGGACAAGGCAACTATAAACATGTAGGAAATGTCCTCAGTATATCCGCCCTCGGCAGCGACCAGAACATAGAGATACGGGTCAGACAGAAGTCAATGTTCTTATCTTGATGCTGACTCTTTGGGGATTGATAAAAAATGTTTCCCCTAGATTAAATTCCAGAAATTAAAACCTGGGAAAATCATTTGTAATGATATTATATTTACAACTTTTGGTTTAATCCTGTAAGTGCCCAAGGGTTTAGAAAAACATTGTTGTACAATTTCCAGCTTGAGACGCTCTGAATACATTCAGCAAAGTATTGCTGTGCATGCTGGGATTATACCAAACATATTTACTTGAGTATAATGACATTGAATGGGCATAGGATCTCATCATCCAGAATGCCTTGGGTGATAGCATGCATCAATCAGGGGTGGCAACCTCTACTATACATTAGCTGGATTCTACAATAACTCACATGAAGATTAGCCAACCACCATACCTAGTACAAGGCAAACAGAGGATAGGAGAAGTCGCAACGCAATGTAAAATTGTTTGAATGATAGAACTTATTCCTTGGACTAGATTCCCTGCTGTAGAAAATGAAAATAACTTGTCTAATTTATTATTCCAAATCAACTTTTATCCCACATGCAGATAAAGAATAGCTCACATTACACTGTAATTAGGTGTGTTACCCTAGAATCACGCAGACAGTTGCTCATTTTCCTGATTAATTTTGAGCCATGGACAGACTTTCTATAAATCCCACACAAAACCCAATGGTATTGCATCCAAAATAAGCAATACCATACCTTGGGGGCTTCCATTCTTGATAAATAGGCTTGTTTCCTGTTTTAGAAACATTAGCTTTATGTATTCACATTGATATATCTATAGATGTGTTTTTAAGTATATCCATTCCAGGTTGTGCAAGGTAAATGTAAAATCACCATAAATGTTCTCAGAGTGATTGCTCCTACCTGGAACCTTTTTGAGCTGGCTGTCTAAACCATGCTAATTTATCCTGGGGACTAAAAGGAAGGTCACCACAGCAGGTGCATGTTTCTAAACTCTATTATAGCAGGTCAAAGGTCTGTATCAGAAAAGATCTGATAATATGTCCAAGTTCTTTCTACAGTTAGGTTTACCATTAAATAATGTATGTTCACTGTAACAATCCACCCTTCTCTTTCTATCTGTACCCATGCTGTATGTTTGAAATAGAAAAAAAAACATTGCCGCTATTACATCCAAACTAGAATTTCTACATTTGTGCCCCTTTATTTATATACTATCATGCATGTCCCAAAAAAGCTTGAATGCTTACCAGAGGTGACCTAGTAGAGTGTAATTCTTACTTGGAGTCATAAGAAATGTACATCTTTGGAAGCACTCCGATGGAGTCAAATTACACCCTGAGCCAATGTGCTAGCCCTGCACTACTAACGGACCCCAGACAAGAAGTGAAATCCTTCTAAAACAGTTTGACTCCTTACAATAGAGGATTGGTGGGGGTCCAGGGCAGTTATGGCACCATAACCATAGAATGCTGTAGTGGTTATAGTGTTTGGAGTGTTCTTTAATTGCACTCGTATAGATGTTAATGCCTCATGCCGCTCAAAGAGGATTCTAGATTTTTTGATGACCGAACCATAATTATTTAAGGCATCCCATTTCTAACATACCATGTTAAAAAAAAGTCTTAAAAAAAATTAGTATGTGGACAGACATGTTTGTTTTATACATGGAACTCTGATAAGTATAAGTATGTAGTATAATTAGTTAGGCCTTTCTCCTCTTCTGAAGGGTTTCCTACATGACAGCTCTAAGCAGATATTTATGCGGTTTATACAGTAGAACCCTCTGTACTGTATATGAAATGTAGGCACCTGACTAACTCTTTAATTTAACCCCTGAAGGACACATGACACGTGTGAAATGTCATGATTCCCTTTTATTCCAGAAGTTTGGTCCTTAAGGGGTTAAAGGCGCGTGTCATTGCACCATCGCTTAAAGGAACACAAATATCAGGACGTGACATAAATATCTACTTTATTACTTTACGTTTTATCTAGTATTCTTACTGCCTATTTAAATCTAAACAAAAAAAAAAGTGTAAACCATATAAAACATCCTCACTATGTGCTTTAAAATGTAAACTACCTACTTAAATGGATTTTGTGAAGCCTCTCTTTTTGTCAATAATACACTACCTCTTGTGAATTAATTATAATAAATAATGAAAGCACATTTCCGAAACAATCATTGGCATAAAGTCAGCTTTTGTTTGAATGTTAAGATGCAAAAAATATGCACATTGCAACAGCCTCCCCATCAGTAATTAAGATAAATGCATCAATTATTAAACATGCAAACATGTCAAGCAAGCATAACTAATTATTTGAGCATGTTAACAGTTGTTTAATGTTAACAAGCAGTGAATTATTAAAGACCCAGGTGTCACATTTTGGACTACTTCAAACAGAGTGCTATAAAAAGCTTCAGAGTTTTGCAGAGATATTTTAGTCAGATAAGCAATAAAGTTATCTTTGCTTATAATAAAGACAAAGTATTCATTTACAAATAATTATGGTAACTTGCAGCAAAAGTGCCCTTAGTGTCTTTTTATTTTATTTTATTTGCAAAATAGGCTCATGGAGACTGTTTGGAGGGTATAGCTTTCCCTAGCATTGCTTTAATACAATGTTTATTTGGAAGAATGATTGGAATCCTATCTAAAAAAGGACCGCTTGGGACAACACTACAGGAAGCCACGTGTTCAAGCAGATAATCCTCCCCAACTAACAATGAGTTTACATTTTAAAAGTCAAACTTAAATAGAAGCTTTGGTAGAATTACTTATTTATAAAAATTGGCAGTATGATCAGATCATGTACAGCTGTATAGTAAATCTGCAGTTAGCCATGTTATGAAAAGTTTTAAAATCAACATGTCAAATGTTATTCTGTAAAGCCAACACTATGGGCACCGCTGAATATTCCAGGAGGCACACTACCTATATTGTTATATTATAGGCAAAGTGTAAAAAACTAATAGATGTGGTATTTTATAATATTCTATTGTACTAGTTCAGCAGTTTTACCCATGGGCCTTATTCTCTTTTTAGTTGATAGGATGGGAAGGAAGCATTTGGCATTTGTGTGTATGTATACAAGAATTCAGGTATTACAGCTAAATGTGTCTCTAAACATCGAAAAACTCAGACCCATGAAATTGGAGAGACGCATCTGTGCCTGTAGTATCTTAGCCAAGTATGTAGGTATCTGGCTAGTTTATTTAGGTAAATAAATTGGTCCATAGGGTGATAGATTCTCTGGAGGTCACCTGCCTTACTAATTGTGAGAGAGAGAAGGGATTTCATCTGGAACAGAGACAGGAGAATAGTGTAATGAAAAGGAAGGAATTGCTGTGAGAGAGTGAGTGAGATAAAAAGACAGAGTAAAAGAAGAGGGGAGATACATAGCAAGCACAGTGATACACATGGACGACAAAGGGCAGAGCGAATATACTTTATATCATGGAAAATAATAGTATTACAACTTGCTATGTACGAAAGAATGCAGTACAGTGGGCAAAGTAAAAAAGATGGGTTTGAAAGTATCAAAGCAGGAGAGTAGCAGTTACAATATGCCCAGCGAGAGGCAGGGGATTGCAGTGAGAGAGTATTGTAGCTGGCAGAGTAAAAGAGAGGATATTACATCTGTGAAAGTGATTGCAACTGGAAGAGTAAGCAGAGATTGCAGTGGGCAGAGTGAGAGAGGTTTGCAGCTGCCAGAGAGAGGATTGAAGCTGGCCCAGTGAATAAGAAGGTACTGCATCTGTGAAAGTAAATGCAGCTGGCACAGTGACAGGGAATTACAGTAGGCAGAGTGAAAGAATAAGAATGGCTCTGGCAGTGAGAGCACTGCAGCTGGCAAAATGAAAAGGATTGCAGCTGGCAGAGTGAATGACAGGGTATTACAGTGGATGGGATGAATGAGGAGGGGAATGCAGCTGGCAGAGCAAATGAGAGGGTTTCAGTAGATGGAATGAATGAGGAGGGATTGCAGCTGGCAGAGTGAATGAGAGGGTATTACAGTGGATGAAATGAATGAGGAGGTTTGCAGCTGGTAGAGCGAATGAGAGGGTTACAATAGATGGAATTAATGAGGAGGGATTACAGCTGGCAGAGTGAATGAGAGGGTATTGCAAAGGATGTAATAAATGATGAGGGATTGCAGCTGGCAGAATGAATGAGAGGGTATTACAGTGAATGGAATGAATGATGAGGGATTGCAGTTGGTAGAGTGAATGAGAGGGTATTACAGTGAATGGAATGAATGAGGAGGGATTGCAGCTGGGAGAGTGAATGAGAGGGTATTACAGTGAATGGAATGAATGAGGAGGGATTGCAGCTGACAGAGCGAATGAGACGGTATTGCAGGGGATTGTTTTTTTTTCTCCTTTCATTGAATCAACAGCATAAAAGCATGGGTTGAACTTGCTCAGCCCAATAAGAATATGGTCTGGATTCCAAATCTATACACGGAAGAAAATAGAATTTTTGGGTGTGTGCGCTGTTCCTTTGTATGTATTTTGTATATGTGTTGGTTTTTACTGCAGCACCGCTGCATGGAGGTGCATGTTCCGAATGTGCCCCTAACTTCCTTTTGTTACCCTTAAAATACCGGTTGTATTATTTTGTCCCCCTGCTAACAAAATGCGTCATCTCTTTTCTCCCCCACAGGCAGTCAGTCAGAAGTACAGGAAGTCTTGCAGGGTTATTACACTGATTTCATCTCATCACACAATCCTGCAGTTTTTTCGATTGCGTGCATTGCAGAGAAAGACTTCCACAACGGGTGCCGGGCAAGAAGGGGAAAGAGCTATTCCCCTTTCTTGCCCAAGCACTCCTGCTATACCACCAAAGATAGCAGGTCCAGCAGTGTACTTTCAGGTTATATCACACATTTTTCCTTCATGTTTGAGACTGCTAAGGAAAGAAGAAAAAAACAAAACAAAAAAAAAAACCCACACACACAATCATTTTTGAATCTTTAATCTGCCATCTTTGTGTCATATACGGTCTGTATATGCAGTGTCTTTATATAATTAAGTTTGATATTTTTGTGGTATTTTACTGTGGGACATGACCCCCCCCCCCCTTGTCGCATTTATTTCCTGCGTGTTGGAGTCTGTATTTTTAATGTAACATTTTAAAATATTATACAATATTAACATACACAAACGAAACATTTGGCACAGAGCAAAAATCTAAATGAATATAAAAAAGCATGCACTGTATTGGGATCTTTACAGAACACCTAGCAACACGACTTATTTTACATCTATAAAAAGTGCATGAAGTCTGAACTTGGTGTATTTTTTCTAAATGGCTACATTAGATCAAATTAGAAAATGCATCTTGCTCAAACTCGTTCAAATAAACTTCACTCTGAATCAATCTATTCCACAGTGTTTAGGTCAATCTATAATAAGAACTTGTCAGTGGAAGTCTGATTAGCATTGCATTACATGACTGTAAAACCTGACCTCAGGCTTTATGTTGTGAGAGTAAAGTATGGTGAAATATAGAGATAGAGAAAAACCTATCAGGGAGAAGGTGTCAGGTTACTCTGAGGTAGGAGAGGATAACCCCCAGGATCAATGAACTAATGAATAGAGAGAAGAAACAAAAGGGTGAACCATTTAGTAGGTGAACCCTTCTGAAATACGAGTAACCCAGATAAAACTTAACTTTTAATTAGTAGAGTTTAAAAAATTGAATGTAAAAATAAGAAGAATAAGCAGAGTCAATATAGCTTCTGCTTAGATAGGAGTAAATAAACATAAGGAAAAAATAAAATAATAAAGAAATGTAACCCTATTGCTTGGATAACTTAAAAAAAATAACAGAAATAAATAAATAATAAGAATTCCATAATATCACTCTGTGAGTCAGTGGTAGTAAGAAGCAAAAGGAAATACTGCAAAAAGTAGATACAAAATAACAGCAAAAGTAACAAATGCTGCTAGTCTAATAAATAGAGAGGAGGGAAAAAGATAAATGCGGTTTTGAATACTAGCAGAACGGCAAGCCTGCAAAAGATCTTATATATAGGAAGTAGAGAAAGCTAAAATGGAGAGACTAGCTTCCCTACTCTGCTGTGCCTTCGAGGGCACCCCTTAAAAATACTAATACCACCTCCCCTACTCTAAGTAGAGTAAATGCAGTATGTTAAGAAATCACACAACAACAAGTGGAATAAAGAATAGAAGAAAAAGTACAAATTAAATAACTACATTTTCTGATTTGATCTGTGAACCAATGGACAATGAACAAGTGGTGGGAACATTTTCCTATCAGTGTGCTGCAAAATATAAAAATGATATTTATAGTATGTATATATTTTGCAGTACACTCATTGGCCCATTTTTGCGCCTTTTTGGTTTCCTGATTCATTTCCCGGATTGCTTCTGTGTTACCAAAAATATGACAAGCACACAAATGGCTAAAATTCGTCATGTGCGAGAGTAAAGTAGTGACGTCAGTGCAGACAGATCAAGATGGTGAGGGACAGGTTCAGGTAAGTAAATCTTACCTTTACCATCCCTCCTTGGCCACTGGACCCCCAGGGGAAAAAAAGTCCCCGACATCAGGATGTTTAAGCATGATTTCTACAGAGGGCTTGTGTGTTCTGCTTGAGCAACATGCTACTCACTCAATGTAATTTACATATGGATATTTCACAATTTGTCCCATTCTAGAGGCAACTGTCTAAGGTTTTGTAGATTAATGAATAATATAATTAATGTCCATCCAGATTTTCTTCTGTGCGTGACATTTGGGAGCAGTGCTGGACACCATCATAGGAGGATACCACAAACTCTCATTGATCCAGCTGAGATATTTAGCATCTCTCTCTCTCTCATTGTGTCTTGGACAATTTAGTCATATGCAAATTACCTTTGAGTTGTCATCTTAAGTGTTATAAAGATTTTCTGTGCTTAGATCTTCCAATTAGAGTTATCAGCTATGCTACTCTGATATGACACATTTCATATACCAGCTGTAACACGTTTCTCTTTTTCCCTTTAGTTCCAGATATGGTGGTATACTTGATCAGATTTGAGATACTCGTTCCGGTCTGTGTTATTTCGATGGCTTTGTGGTATAGGTGTCAGGATTACTAATTAATCCAGCATGAAGAATTGTATCACACCCAGGACTAAAAGGTAACGTCTTAACGGGCCTTAGAATTGGCGGACTTAACGTACCGAAGAATAGTCAGAATGCTCGCCGAGGTCAGGAGCACAGAAGGAGACACAACGATGACGGAAAGCCAAAAGTCAGGGATACCAGAATACAGGGGAGTCAAAACGAAGCCAAAGTCAATAACCAGAAATAAACGCTCAGGAACACACTCTTGGACAACCACTAAGGGAAACCACGACAGGGCAATGAGGAAAAGTAAAATTGTGTTTAAATAAGCGCTTAACAATTTTGATTGGCCGAAATCAGCCTTTGACCTCATTACCGTGAGCGGACATGGGGTATAATTTGCCGTGGTTCCGCAGCGGCCGGCGTCCAACATGCTGCAGGAGTCAGGTACACAGACACATGGCCGCTGAACGAAAATACCGCAGGGTGAGGATTAATTTGTTACAATAGGTTCCTTTGGAAAGTATTGAGGTGAGGTTGCCTGTTTGGGTGACTGCCAAGAAGCTACCTTGTATACCACTTCCTATGTTGACTCAAGTGATCTTTGATCTCCTGTAGGATAATCCAATAGTCAACTTCACAGTGTAAGATGCCAGCCGTTGTTATTATTGCTGCATAGAATTTTATGCAACCAGACATATTTGCAGGCCCTCCGTATTAACGGATACAAAGATACAAAAAACAAAACCAAAAAAAGCCTTTCAGCCTTTTGATATCAAAAGTGAGAATAAAAAGCTTTTATTTTCCCAGAAAGTATTAAACAGATGTGATAAACTGAGAAAGTATGCAAAATAAAGATCTGATAAAGCTTTCAGATTTCCTCTACGATCTAGATTGAAGTTGCAACTCTTGAGCTCAAATCAATATCCCTGTAATGGAAGTACTAGTGTCCTGACATCTATATTTCCCTAGCAGTCCGCCTAAAATGTTGTTTTGTTCCATTTATATACAATGTATGTATGATATATATATATATATATACATACATATATATACACACACACACAGGCCTGTGAGAGTCTAGTGATTTACGTATGTCACATACAGTTACAGTGACTTCTAAGTGACTCCTTTCTGCAAATGAAGGTTGAAGGTAGTGATTACTGGATGGCTGTTTAAAAAAAACCCAAAAATAACCTATTTATCTTGGGTGTAATTCTGTGATATGTGCTACAATTCTATTTATATAGATGTATATTTATTGACAGGATGATTCCTGCTTGAGGAAGCTAAAATCCAGAATCTCGATGATGTGGGTTAAATTAACCATCACAATAACACAGGACTCTGCCACCCCTTTCGATATTCTTGCTATGCCATGGTGATTTATAGTTCATCCTGTCTCTGTTATGAATTGACAGTCACTCATTTCAAGGGTTATTTTTCCTGCCGCCAAGGTCAGCAGAGAGAGGGCTTAGTACCTCTCCCAATCCCCTGTTTTTATTCTCCTTCAACCTTCCACTAAAGTTGGCCCTCATGAATCATCCCGTCTGGGCTCTGAACTCCTCGTGATTCTCTCCCACCAAACTGGCCGACTTCCGCAATTTTTCTTCATTCTCACTAACAATTTGGTAATGAAATATTGATTTTTAGTTAGATTCAGATAGATGTTATTAAGTTTGCATTGATAAATCGTTCCTTTTCTCAGCCTGGAAGTACCTCAGTCAAATTCTAAGTGCGATTTCATACCTTGTGATGTATTCATTTGACACATGTGTCACCCACGTTGCTTGCCTCAGAATTATAAGTGGGATTATGAGCTAGAAAACATCGCCGTGTTGGCTGTTGCAGACAGAAATTTAATTTGTGATACAAAACAGTTTAACAAGTTTGCTTGTGAATGGCACTGGAACTTTAAGGAAGTGGCATTTTATACCAAGTAGCAACTTATATTAATCATCATGTAGTTTGAGGTGAAATTTGAATACATAAAAACAAAACAAAACACACAAAAAAAAAAACACTACAAACAAAAATAACCCCAATACAGTTACAAACCAAACCACCATTTAAAATTGTTATTTAATATAGAACGGGAAACTAATAAACACATTTTTTACAGTAGAAACACTTCATGCAGACAGTCAGGTTCTCATTGACACACACATTTTCAAATGTCTGATTACATTTGTGAGAGTACGACTTCTTAGTGACATATGTATTTCTTAACTAAATAAAACAAAATTTAAATTAAAAGAAAACCTTAGTGCCAAGATAAATTATGGTCTGTGGACTACATTTCCCAAGATACTCAGCCAATAAAAACACACAAATTAACCCTTAACAGCCTGCATATAGCGTAGGCAGCAACACTGCGACATGATTTTGGAATTCAAAAACAAACAAAAAGCTACACATTTAAGGGACACTCCAGGCACCCAGACTACTTCTACCCATTGGAGTGTTCTGGGTGCCAGCTCCCACTACCCTTAACCCTGCAACTGTAAATATTGCAGTTTTCATAAACTGCAATATTTACATTGCAGGGTCAACTCCTCCTCTAGTGGCTGTCTACTAGACAGCCCTAGATGGCACTTCCTGGTCTATAGCATGCTATGTGAGGACCTCCAGCGTCGCTAAAATCCCCATAGGAAAGCATTGAAAGCATTTGGGGAGGTCTAATGCGCTTGCGCGGCATTGAGGTCTCATCCCGCCGGCGGCCGCGCATGCGCAATCGGTCTCCCCTGCTGGCTGACGTCGGCGGTGGAGGAGCGTGTGCACCGGAGTGTCCATTTAATTAGCAGTGTGCTAAACAATTAATAAATAAATAACTCTTCTTGGATGGCAGCAATGACTACAGTTTTTATCAGTTCAAATACATAAACAATATATATAATAAAAATAACTACCTATCCAGATAAATACTTTGGAGCTGCCCAAGAGTAGTGTGAGTTTTAACCCTGAGCTGAATCCAGCTCATGAATCATGGCAAACCATTGGTAGCCCTGGCATTGTCACTATACAAGCTAAGAGTCTCAGACAGTTCTGGCTTCAAACACTGGGAAAGGCTAGCCTTCAATGCCAAGCTTAGCCACTGCTTGTGGACTACATTATCCTTCATTTTCAGACACATTTTTCTATACTAGCTAAACTCGGTGAGACATAAAATCTAAAAAGCATTTTTAGTATAAAGGTTGTACTTTGTTTGAGAACTATATTTCCCATGATGCTCACACACAGCCTTTATGATTGATCCGAGATGAAGATGAGAAGGTGAATGGGCTGTTGGCCAACGTGGTGGCTCTCTATCTGTATACCTAATTCATTAACAAAGGCTCCTACACACGGCCCTGTGTTTAACACATTTTTGGCCTGTTGTTTCTGTTCTAGTCAGCTGCAAATATGCCTAATGCAAAAGGAAAATGTAGAACATCTCAGACACAAAGTAGTAAGTTGCACAGGCTCACAGAATAGAATCACTGATTGCTAAAAACAGGAACAGTGAAGGTCACAGATTTGATTACAGTCAGAGGCAGCACAGTCTTCTGTCCTTCTGAGGTTGATAAAATGAGTAACACCGACTTTTAGTACTATTACTATACAAATATGTTAAATATATAAATGGATGGACTTGAAGTGAGTTATAGTGTAGAGAGAACGCATAGCTATTTCAGAGGGAGGTTGATAAGGAAAAGACAAAGGTGTGACTCACTACAGGGTATTTACTACCTGATTAGGATTAGACAAAAGCTTGGTCAGTACACATCGGATGTTAATCTCAGGATACGAGAGGGCCCTCCGTAAGATGTAAGTCAGCAACCTACCAAAGGCACAGCAGGAAAAGATAGACAGGTATATCACAGAACCTTAGAGTGTATGGTCTTAACATTATACATAAATGGGAAGCAACAACATTACATTCTTACAAAATAAAGGCCAAGATAAAGCAAAGCAAAGTTAGGATAAGTCGAAATTGGTACACTGTAAGGCAAAACATAGCTGGGCCAGGAACAAATAATAAGGAAAGAGTTGTGCACTTATGAGCTATAAGACAATGAAAGGGAGGTGGTCCAAAAGCTAGATATCACATTTGTGTTAGTTTTACACTGCAGCACTGCATCAAACAGGACGGCAACTAATAATGAATAAAAGGAATAAAAGGTCGCAGCTCATTTTAAGATTGCGCAAGATGACAAGCACGATCTGATGAAAATGACCAGCGCATGGA
The DNA here is from genome assembly GCF_036172605.1 of Pelobates fuscus. Classification (NCBI taxonomy): domain Eukaryota; kingdom Metazoa; phylum Chordata; class Amphibia; order Anura; family Pelobatidae; genus Pelobates; species Pelobates fuscus. The sequence goes on from NC_086328.1 coordinate 18,288,417, forward strand.
TGGAATAGGTTGGTCGAGAAATTCATGAAAATGACTCAGAATCAGCAAGTGACCCCGAAGACAGATATGAGCGCTTAGTTGGCTAAGAACAGTGTGTCTAGGATGCTGTGACATGAATACTGATAATTGATCTTATAAAATTACTTGAGTGCCTGGTTAGTAGGGATATGCACAGGTAAAAAACTCTGTTCGGTTCGGAAATTCAGGTAAGTAAAAAAAATTGTCTGCTTTCGGCAATTTGGACCAATGGCATTCAGTTTTTTACGGCACGTCGGCAATTAAGCACTTCAGAAATTTGGAACTTCGGTAATTTGGAACTTCGGTAATTCGGACCCTAACCCTAAACCTAAACCTAACCCCTAACCACTTGTTTTGCCCATAACCCATAACTCTAATCACTTGTTTTGCCACATTTCAGAAATCCGAAGCAATTAGAACTTCGGCAATTCGATTCGGTTCGGCACTTTGAACCTCGGACATTCATAAGCATTCGAATGTCCAAATTGCACAAAATTAGTCCGAATGTACATTTGCATCGAAACGAATTGCACATGTCTACTGGTTAGGTGAATGGATTAGAGAGTGGCCTTACAATTCCACAACAAAGCAGAGATAACAGAATGACATCTACATGGAATTATTGTTGGCTAAGATTTGGCAGCACTCAACCAAAAACACACTCAGAATGGATTCAACAGCGGCCAAATAGGCATGATAGGTTCTGGTAGCATTGTACCAGGAGATGCTGCAGGATTGTGGCTCACTGGGTCATGGAGTGCACTCTGGCAACAAGCTCGATAACCAGTAACACAGGATTAAACAAGCATTTTACTGGTCTATGACAACCTTCACAGAAACTAGCACAGGCATTACAGAAACATACTGCAGATAAGTGTCTTATAAACCCCTCTGTCCCTTTTTTCTATTCTGATGTTTCTCTTTTCTAGAAGCTCCACACTGTTGGTTTGTCTAAGCGTATTATTATCATTATTGGTATTTATAAAGCGTATAACAGAGCTCCACAGCAAAAATGCTCACAGTTATATGTTTAAACAATAATAAACATGTTCTGAATTACATTTTAGTTGCATAAACGATTATTAAAATTAGTTATCTAAAATTTTTCAGAACAGCCAGGAACCTGACCACACCCCTAAAATCTAGATGACATACCATTTTAAATGTCAGAATATATGTGATTATACTCTACTGTAATAATTGCCACTGCAAATTTAAATTTATTAACAGCCTTGTGAATATATTCTGGATCAAGACCACTCGAGGTGCTGGGGTCTGTTGCATGCGGCCCACCAAACTGCAGTAGCGTGGGGAGGAAGCAAAGAAAGACATTGGCAACCACAACAGTGACATACTAGTTGTAACTCGAGGGACCTTTACCTCTTATATGAGGAGGTATATTAGGGGACTCTGAATCCACTCAGATCTGCATCAAGGAACAGTGGTATTACAGTGGCAATGCCCAGGGGCGGGCTGGGAAGGGGGGCAATTGCCCCCAGGCCGCCCTAACCCAGGGCCGCCCACATCCAGCAAAAATAGGAAAAATCTGAATCCCCTGCCTCTGGCTGAGGACTCAGATTTTTTAACTTACCTAACTCCTGCAGTCAGTGGAGTCAGCCGGCCTCTCCTGATTATGTCAGGAGGAGGGGGCGTGACTTTCACTGCTCTTCTCCCAGGACCCATAAACATAGAATACATAGACGCCGCACGTCTATGGCATTCTGTGCTGAGCGGCGAGAAATGCGGCAGCCATCTTGGACCGGTCGCCGCTCTACTGAAGCTATTGAGGATCCCTTGGAAAGCCCATCTCACAAAAGGTAAGTAAAGGACTTGGGGCACTTATAGCCCTTAATGCCCCTACTCCTTAGTACCCCTACCCCATGTCATTAATGCCCCTATCCCTAATCCTTAGTACCCCATACACACACAGTGTTAATACCCCTTTCCCTAGTCCTTAATACCCCTACCCCTATGGTGTTAATACCCCTGTGCTGGGGTAGGGGTATTAAGGACAATTTGTGCTGGGATAGAGGTATTAACACTGTGTGCGTAGGGGTATTAAGGATTAGGGGTAGGGGCATTAATGACATGGGGCAGGGGTATAAAGGGGTAGGGGCATTAAGGGGTAGGGGCATTAAGGGGTAGGGGCATTAAGGGGTAGGGGCATTAAGGGGTAGGGGCATTAAGGGGTAGGGGCATTAAGGGGTAGGGGCATTAAGGGGTAGGGGCATTAAGGGTTAGGGGCATTAAGGGTTAGGGGCATTAAGGGTTAGGGGCATTAAGGGTTAGGGGCATTAAGGGTTAGGGGCATTAAGGGTTAGGGGCATTAAGGGTTAGGGGCATTAAGGGTTAGGGGCATTAAGGGTTAGGGGCATTAAGGGGTAGGGGCATTAAGGGGTAGGGGCATTAAGGGGTAGGGGCATTAAGGGGTAGGGGCATTAAGGGGTAGGGGCATTAAGGGGTAGGGGCATTAAGGGGTAGGGGCATTAAGGGGTAGGGGCATTAAGGGGTAGGGGCATTAAGGGGTAGGGGCATTAAGGGGTAGGGGCATTAAGGGGTAGGGGCATTAAGGGCTATAAGTGCCCCAAGTCCTTCACTTGCCTTTAGTGAGATGGGCTTTCCAAGGGCTCTTCAATAGCTTCAGTAGAGCGGCGACTGGTTCAAGATGGCTGCCACATTTCTCGCCGCTCAGCACAGAATGCGGCGTCTAGGTATTCTATGTCTATGCTGGGGAGTCTGGGAGATGAGCAAAGGAAGTCACGCCCCCTCCTCCTGACATCATCAGGAGATGCCGACTTCACTGACTGCTGCTGCTGGTTGCTGCTTGCTGCTCCTGCTCCTGGCTGCTGCCCACCCCTCCCTGGCCTAAGGTTTTTTTTTATTCCCCTCCTCAGCCCCTGTCTCCCCTCCTCAGCCCTTTCCCCTTAGTCAGCCCCTGTCCCCCCTCCTCAACCCTGTCCACTTAGCCCCTGTCCCCCCTCCTCAGCCCCTGTTCCCTTAGTCAGCCCCTGTTCCCTTAGTCAGCCCCTGTCCCCCCTCCTCAGCCCCTGTTCCCTTAGTCAGCCCCTGTTCCCTTAGTTAGCCCCTGTCCCCCCTCCTCAGCCCCTGTCCCCTTCGTCAGCCCCTGTCCCCTTCGTCAGCCCCTGTCCCCTTCCTCAGCCCCTGTTCCCTTCCTCAGCCCCTGTTCCCTTCCTCAGCCCCTGTTCCCTTCCTCAGCCCCTGTTCCCTTCCTCAGCCCCTGTTCCCTTCCTCAGCCCCTGTCCTCTTTTGTCCAGTCCTGTCCCTTTCCTCAGCCCTGTCCCTTTCCTCAGCCCTGTCCCCCTTCCGAAGTCCCTGTCCCTCTTCCGAAGCCCCTGTCCCTCTTCCGAAGCCCCTGTCCCCCTTCCGAAGCCCCTGTCCCCCACTCTCAGCCCATAACCCACCCTTTCCCTGCTGTCTGTCAGTGAGTGTGTGCCTGTTAGTGAGTGTGTGTTTTTTAGTGTGTGCCAAATCAGCAAGTGTGTGTGTGCCTGTCATTGAGTGTCTATTTAGGTGACTGCCCCTACTCCCCCCCCCCACCCCTCCCCTGCTCCCCATTTTAATCACATGCGAAAGGTGTTTTTACTCTCCTCCTGGTGCAATGGGCAACTTGACTGGATTTGCCCCCCAGGCAATGCCCAACATAAGGACAACAGGTAAAAAAAATAATTAAAGCTGGAAACTGAGCTCTGACATGCAGCCCAAACATCTCACACAAACGAAAGGAGTTCAGATTTCCTCAAAAGAGCTCTGTCCAGGATTGTGCAAGTAAATAGTGCGACCCTGTAAGGTCAGGGGCAGGTCACGGTGAGGAAACAGCCACACACTGTGTTCCTTTCACGTCCCCCGCTACGCAGATAAATGGTGCATTTTGTAACAGTCCCATTTAACATACATTCCTGTCACAGAAACACCATAAATTATGGAACAAACCGGGAACAAAGCTCATGGATACAAATTAGCTGGATGCTGAAAAAATGAAAATATAACAATGTAAAAATGCCAAAAGGAAATAGGTTGGGTCACTCAGCAATAATTCTTCATTGAGAACGGTCTCCATCAGCCTCAGCCTGAACTCGTTTCTAAGTAGGTCATGTTTCAGGGAAATCATTGACCTTTAAAGGGACCGGCTTAAATGTTTTAAGAACTTTGCAAAGATGGAGAGAAAATCAATAAAAACAAATTATTTGGCAGATATAACATCGCTGTTTTCTCTTTTATGTGAGATTTGAAATTTTTTGTACCTTTTTGTCAGGCAGGGAGAACAACCTCTCAATGATAAAACAATTGCATAATCCCTCCTTTACCCACAAATCAACTGTCCCTCGGGTAAAAAAAAAAAAAAGCTAATCTGGAGATGGCATATATTGTTAACACCCAGTGTAATTGATCTGACTGATACCAGAATATTTTCAAACTGCAACAGTTTCCCCAAAATAATTAGTAGATTACAAATGGAGTAGAATTTGATAGAGTTACCACATAGAATACACCATTGGTTTTATCCTTGCATAGGGAAGCAAGTCCTTGTTCACATTCCTTCTTCTCATAATGTGGCCACAATGACTAAAACCCAACCAGCAATGAAAGTACCTAATAAATATGCAATTGCACAAAATAAACCAATGACAGGATGTGTCCAGAGTTGAAACCATGGAAGAATTTACTCATACCTCTTAACATTTCAAATGGACAAAGGGACGTTTAAGTGGTGTAAGTGGGGCTGTGACCAGGGGCAGGGCTGTTCAGATAAATTTTTGGTGACTTGCTAATAACAGTTTAGCTCAAGAACAATGTATCATATTTACACAGACTGATTTCTAAACACATTTATTGCAGTGTAAAGACACATGGTCTTTCCTGCCTCAAGTGTTGCTACTCCTGTGTCTGTCTCCCTCCAAGTCAACGGTGCTACCATCAGCTCCACCACGCAGGCTCGCTGCCTAGGTGTTCTCTTTGACTCCGACCTCTCCTTCACGCCTCATGTTCAGTCTATCGCCAAATCCTACCGCTTCCATCTCAAAAACAATGCGCACATCCAACCCTACTTAACGCCAGATGCGACTAAGGTGCTGGTCCATTCCACTGTCTTTTCTCGCCTTGACTACTGTAATCTGCTTCTCAGTAGTCTTACATACTCCCAACTTGCGCCATTACAGTCCATAATGAATAGGGCGGCGAGGCTCATCTTCCTGTCCGCCCACACCTCCCACGCTTCACCTTTCTGTCAGTCCCTACATTGGCTTCCTGTAAGATATAGGGCTCAATTTAAAATTCTGGCCCTTGCTTTCAAATCTCTGCATAATGCTGCTCCCACCTATCTATCCTCCCTTATACACAAGTATGTCCCGTATAGGCCCTTACGCTCTGCTGAAGACTTATGTCTATCTTCTGTCCGTACTCCCACCTCTGATGCTCGCCTTCAAGACTTTTCAAGGGCTGCACCGTTCCTGTAGAACTCACTTCCCTCCTCCATTAGCTGCTCACCCGGTCTCCACTCCTTAAAAAAATCATTAAAAACCCAATTTCTTCATAAAAGTGTATCAATTAAACGGTTAATAGCTCCTAACTGATTCCTCTCTTGCAACTGTCATTAGTTGAATACTATCCTTACCTTTTGTGTCACTTTACCCCACTCCCTCTAGCATGTACGCTCATTGAGCAGGGCCCTCAACCCCTCTGTTCATGTGTGTCCAACTTGTCTGGTTACAACTACATGTTTGTTTGTCCACTCACTGTAAAGCTCTGCGGAATTTGTTGGCGCTATATAAATAATAACATTATAATAATAATAATAACATACTAATAATAATGATGTGGAGCTCTGTTATACCCTCTAACACACCAACAATATGGAGCTCCTAGAAAAGAGGGACATTAGGAGAGAAAAGGATTTGGGCCTAAAAATAGGGGTTTGTCCACTCGAAATTGGGACACTTGGGAGGTATGGTTTATCTATGGCCCTAGCATTCAGTTAGGTTAGGACAGAGCAGCTGCTGACCTTGGTATCACAGATGTTTGTAAACTACATTCCCCAAGATCCATAGCCAGCTTTGTCTGCAGGATGGGTACCCTGGGAATAGCTCTCAAACAGCTGGAGTGCCAGTGTCGGACACATTCTGTGATGGAATTACTTACAGTTCATTTGACAGTCTAAATTATTATTATTATTAGCATGTATGTTGCGCCAGCAAATTCTGTGATGATATACACTGACCAGCCACAAAATTAAAACCACTGATCGGTTAAGTGAATATCATTGAATATATCATTGCAATGGCTCCTATCAAGGGGTGGGATATATTAGGTGGCATGTGAACAGTCAGTTCTTGAATTCCATGTGTTGGAGGCTGGAAAACTGGTCTAGCAAAAAGATCTGAGTGACTTTGACGAGGGCCAAATAGTGATGAATAGACGACTGGGTTAGAGCATGGCACGGATATGCTGGAGAAATGGCCCTGGCAGTCTTTTTGGAGTTACATATGGCTCATTGGCATGATATACAGGGATTATTGCATTTACTGCTCATTGGAATTGATATACAAGATTTATGCGTTTAATGCATTAATAGCATTCCATTGTTGGAAAATCCTTCAGAACTCATTTTACTAAATGCTTGCCTGGCTGGGGAGATCTTCCTTATTGATTAGTGATGACCAAGTGTCAAGTGGACAGGGCAATTGCTCCCCAGGCTGTTTACCAACTACTTTCACATTTAAATACCCAAGTGCATAGCACTTTCATTCTTTCTATTGAATTATCTTGTGTCTATCAACACATCTATTTTGTTTGTGACTGTGTGGGGACAGCATTTGAGTCTTGGACCCAGGCAGCACAATGTCTTAGGCAGTCCCTCTGTGGAGTCAGGAATGTATTGAAAGTCAGAATTGGTTACTAAAATGTTTAAATCCCACTACTAAATCCTACTACTGGCTAGCACCTACCAAAAGTGGTGTAAAGAAGGACAATCCGTGAACAGGGTCATTGCAGCCCAAAGCTCATTGATGCATGTGGGGAAAGAAGGCTAGCCCATCAGGTCCAATCACACAAAAGGGCTATTGTAACTCAAATTGATGAAAAACATGCTAGCCATGCTAGAAGAGTGTCAAAACACACAGTGCTGGGGGGCGGGGCGGGGCCGGACCGCCATGCTGAGTTGACGCACAGTGGAGTAGCTCCCGAAAACTCCGCTAGTTTTCAGCCCTAAAAAACAGCAAAATACTCACTGACAAGCTGACAGCTGTACCCCAGTGCAAGAGGCAACCTTGGTCCAGAGGAGAGGCTTGCTGCGAGGTTCTAGCCCCTCGGTGGGGCGATCCCAGGCTCAGGAGATGGAGACCGCTCGGGCGGTGAGGTGGGTGGATGGCCGCTGCCCAGCTATCCTGCCCACCAGCGGTAAGACAGAAACACGAAGCTAGGCGGGTCTGGCCCTGTTCCCCCCCCTCTGGGCCAGTGGGGGTGATCCCGGCCCCCATCCTGTGAACCATCAAAGCACCACAACACCGGCGAGAGTCCGCTTCCAAGATGGCGGAGACCGCATGGCAACTTGGACGAGTGAGCCGCCGGACATACCCTCCCCACCTGCTCCCACACAGGCGGATTACAGACCATATAAGAGAGGGAACCGGCAAGTAAGCGCCAAGCTCCCACAAGCTAAGGAGGAGAAGCATCAAAGCCTGACACACCGGTGGGTACTGACCCCGAAGAAGGGAAACACTATAAGGCCTTGGACTAACCTGCCACACCACCCAGCTCCCCACCAGGGGCCTGAAACAGACTGTCCACCCACCCATAGCCACCATACCTGGACTTTTCACATGCTCGAGACAGGCACCCAGCTGGACTGCACATGACCCGAGAAGGGAAATTCGACCCTCATACACTGCCACCAGATGGGGCTATAAGAATGGCTGCAGCCACCAAGCACTCTGTCTTATTACAGTGACCCACACTGCATACTGACGGGTGGGGTCGGGTCGCCTTGTATGCCGACACGGACTCTCGCCTGGATGACACAGGGCCCACATGGGGTGGTAATCTTTAGCGTTGAAGCACAATCTCTATAGTTGACGCTGCTTTTATGTTTTATGCTTCTCTTTTTACCATGCGTTAAAAGCTTGTTCACTCTGTGATTTTCATGTCATATATAAAAAAAAAAAAAAAAAAAATTTGCTGTATTAAACTGCCACACTTCTATGAAAATGCCTGCAGTCGCTGTCGTGGCTCTGCACGTTTGTTGTTACTCAATGCACAAATAAAATAAAGAATTAAAAAAAAAACAAAAAAACACACAGTTCTTTATAGCTTGCTGCATATGGGGTCATGTAGCTGCACACCAGCCAGAGTGTAGATGATGATCCCTGTCCACCTCCAAAAGCATCTTAAATGGTGACGTTAACGTCAGAACTGGACCATGGAACAATGCAAGAAGGTTGCCTGGTCTGATGAATCAAGTTTTCTTTTGGATGACCAAATGCGTGTGAGACGTTGACTTGGGAACTAATTGGCAGCAGGATTCACTATGGGAAGGCAGATCGGCAGAGGCAGTGTTATGCTCTGGGCAACGTTCTGCTAGAAAACCTTGGGTCCTTGCATTCATGCAACCTAGCTAGATATTGTTTCAGACCATGTACATCGCTTCATGGCAATCATGTTACCTGCTAGTAATGGCCCTTTTCAGCAGGATAATGCACCCTGCAACACTGCAAAAATTGTTCAGGAATTATTTGAGGAACATGACAAAAAGTTCAAGCTGTTACCTTTGCTTCCAAACCCCCCAGATCTCAATCTGATTGAACATCCGTGGGATGTGTTGGAACAACAAATCAGATTAATGGAGGCCCCAGCTCGCAACTTGCAGGACTTATAGAATCTGCTGCTAACGTCCTGGTGCCTTGATACATCAGAGCAGCACAAGGGGGACCTACACAATATTAGTTTTACTGCTGTGCTGGATCAGTGTGCACAGTGCTGATATATAGCAGCTTGTAACTTACAGAAAAAAATCATGGCGACATATACATTTGATAAAAAGTAGCTTGTTCAATAGATCTTACAACCTAGGAATAACTACAAATACTGTTTCACTGTGCACACCAAATAACCTACCAGACTTTGCCTTACGATGGCCTGCTAAGCAACAATATACAAAATACAGACTTTATATTCCAACTTTAAGCTGTCAAATAATTACTAAATCTTGTAGTGTTGATTGTCAATGGACATCTTGCACGTCAAGATAGGATTGTATGTTAGCCCCGTTACTCCAAAGAGAAGAGGGGCCTTGACTAATATTGGCATGAGGTCCGGTGCAAACTGGTTGATTGTCCCCCCCACCCCCCTATTTTAAAACTGATAGGCAAACCATATGATTTCAAGCAGGAAATTGTTATTTCAAAGCATATCACAAAACAGACAGCAAAATTCTGAAAACAATTTAAAGGGTAGAACACGTACTAAAATAAGACAGCTTTGCAATGTGATTTAAGATGAACATCCGCTAGATTTATTGAAATTTTTCAATTTTTTTCCCTCACCATCTACAAACTTACATTGTATTTATGGTACATAAAAATGTCTCTGTGGTTCTATTGAATAGACCAATAGTAATCATTTATAGCCACATCCAGTCTTAATTAAATGGTGTTAAAGGAACTCTCCAAGCACTCATGCTAATTGAGTTTTTTGCAAAGAGATCCCCTGTCCCCTTTGGTTTACACACAGTTACATATAACGGCAGCAGCTAACTGAAATTAAATTCAGGTAAAAAAAAAAGACTTTAAACCTACAACTGTGCCTTTTGCCCCATTGCTAATCAACTCCTGGTGGTAATTTCAGTTGTGAGTGCAAGATACTTGCATGTTCTTTGCCACATTGATTTCATCATGCATTGAAACTGCCCCTTAATGCATTGTGCACTTTTAAAGTGCTGTTATGGGACCAGCCTCATTGATTATCGATAGGTACATAACAGATACAAATGTAATATGAAAATTCAATGTTATTTTGCTAGACCTATATACCATCATCTTTCTTTCATTCATCATGCAATTTGCCAACTCCTGCTGGAAGATTAATAACTGAGGTGAAGTGGGCTGGGGGGGGTTCACTATTTCAAATTCAATTTCTTAAATGAACATGTGCTTAAAGTACAATTCAGTTGTGTCATATATATGTATATATATATACACACACACACACACACACACACACATATATATATATATATATATATATATATATATATATATATATATATATTACAAAAAAATATAATAAATATAAAGCAGGTGAGAAAATGTTATTGTAAATGGTGTGATGACAGCTCTGAGTGGTAATGCATTCAATCTGAAGTGCTTCAGCATTTCAGATATGTATATAAGCTTACTGCTACCTTGAAATAAAATAAACATATATGTTTTACCCGAGAGAGCAATATGTAAAGAAGGGTTGAGTGAATTTCGCACTTTCTGAACGTTTCGGAATATCGCTACAGGTTAAATAACACCTAAAACACACAGGGATTTCGAGTCTTCCTGATTTCTCACCACCATTTTTCATGCTTGCCACTTTATTGAGATAACTTACTAAAAGTTTTGCCATTTCCATTCAGTGCACAATGATCTCTCATATTGTATGGACATCTGTGTGAGAGGCTGTGCAGCGATCCCCACAGATTTACGGATGTATGGTAAAAAATATTCTTAACAATGTACTTTTGTTATTTTGTTAAATGTTATTATGAGGTGTTTGGTACTGAATAATTGCTCTCTCAAGTTTGAGCTGCTGTCTCCCAAAGAAGTTCTATAAGTTGGATCAGTGACAGCAGCCTGATACTTACTGCTTACTTAGGGGGACTGATCAGCATGCACTGACCAGAGAGAGGCTGGGGATATGAACAATGAGTGAACACATATTACTATGTTGTGAAAGTTACTCATATGGAAAAAAAAAGTTTTCATAGGTTTAAAGGGCACTGTCATAGTCTGCTTAATTTGTAAAGACCCCTGACAGGGACATCACCACTTGGGGGTCTGGTGGCTGGGGGGAGGCAGACAAACAGAAGTTTAACTTACCTGAAGCTGTCCTTTGCGGACGCTGCCATCTTCTTCCCGTTGGTCCTCTTCTGCTCCTAGAACTGAAGCCCCAGGAGCCATGGACCCTCCATAGACAGAGCCAAGTTCCTGCAGCCGTCACCTGTAGTTCCTACTTTGACTTAATATATCTTTTTACTGGGTTGGAATTTCAGTGCTTTTAGAGATTTTATCCTTAAGAAATACTCATTTTGCAGCAGAGGTGACAGTAACACTTTAATGCATACATGTCTCACAATTTTTGGGTCCTGTCACGCTGACTTGACTCTGTTCCCTGGTGTCTAGCTTTTAAGGGAAAAAGGAACTGCCCCCAAAGAGCACAGCACATGATTAGATGCACAAATGCTACACTCAGGACACTATAACTCTGCAGAAAGCACTGAAACAGGCACTGAAATTACCCATACTTCTGAGGGATCTGCCCCTGCTATACAGCACCAGTGGTTACATTTGCATCGCTGGCCTGTCGTCTCCTTTAGCTCCACTTCATAGAAAGCCAAAATTGGGTGGTATGACGTATGTATAATTAGTACCACAAAATATTAAAGGTTGTTTTTTTTTTAATTAGAATTCCTCTTGAGAAATTTAAAATCCCATGAAGGATACAAAATTAAGTATGCTTGAAAGTTAAAAAAACTAAATATAGAACAAAAATAAATCAATTTACTAACACTACTAACAGGAATTGCAGAACACTGGGTGAGAACATGGAGGAAGTGATGGGTAAGAACAGTGGTTCCCAAACTTTCAGTATTTTTCCAAGGCACCCCAAGTAAAAATTTCTAGGTTGTATATCTGTACAATGCAGCCGCATTTACTGGCACTAGAGTGTAATGTACAGTGTTTATGTATGAAGGGGTGCTTGTATACATTTATTGTGTTTTAATACAGGGTATGTGACTTTGCGTTTCTTTGCAGGGATGTGTCTGAATGTAATGTTCACTTTTAAATGTGGATGTACATTTGTGTGAAGGGTGAAGGGGTGGGTTTGTATTTTTTTGGGGTTTGAATGCCGGGGTGCGTTTGTATGTAATATTTGTGTTAGATTGCAGGAGTGTGCTTGTATATTGTGCTGGTGTTTGAGTGCTTGGATGTATGCACATACATACATAGAAACTTACACCGATATTCATGCACATTAACACAGAGATGCATAGCAATACACCAACACCGCACAAATTCATATAGACACCGACACACATGCATATAGATACACACTGATATACACACATGCACCCTGACACACACAAACATTGATTCATACCCTCAACATGACACAGACACACACACTGACATAAAAACACACGCACTAACACACAGATGCACATACACAGATGTGTGCGCACACACAGACACAAAAGCACACTGACATGTATATGTACACACAGACACACCCAGACACACACACACATACAAACACTCATACTCACACATGCAAACTCATACACACACAAGTGATTTTTTTTTATATCTCCAGCCACCCTCTTGTTAGCTTACCTTATGTGTTAGGAGGGTGGCTTGGAGTCTTGCTGCTGTGGGAGTGAGGGGTCTGGAGCTCTTCATGATCCTCTCCCCTCACGCTGCGGCTGCCTCCTCTCCCTCCCACGCTGTCTCCCTGCAGGATGCTGGGAGGAAGTGACAGGCTGTCACTTCCTCCCAGCCGGACGACATTATAGGGGCCCGGTCGCGGTCTTAAAGGATCGCGGCACACGATTGGGTCCCTGTTGAGCAGTAATGTTTCCCTGGTTCTATAATTATAGCACTAGGGAAATATTCCGCGGCACCCCGGTTTGAGAACATGAAACAACTACAAATCTCACCATGCATGGGGTGGAGGAAGAGGATGGTCCCTGGTTAATCTTTAGAGATTAATCTTTGAGATGTCAATATTTAAATTCCCCGCTTATCAAGCAGCATAAAAAATTGTGACACACGCACTGCTAGAAGGATTTAAACCAGAATTTTAGATCAAGAGAAATAAATAGGGTATAATATAGGTAGGGTCCTGACTTTTTAGGACATCCACAAGTCCGGCCACGTTAGAAAAGTACATTGATATTCAGGCAAGTGATGCAATAAAATTGATATTATTTGGCAAATTTCTCTATCTTCCTGCATTCCTTTTAACATATTAAATGACTTCTATCTCATGCCGTAAATTCCCACAGTTTATTCTGTGTCTATAACATCCCTTGAAGGAAGACATTTCTCTGGCAGTCTACTAAACCCATGTGCTAGTAAATTCTTGCATCAATCTATAGGCAGCCATAAGTACATAATTAGCCAGCACACAAGTTTAAGTACAGCTCTAATTTACTAAACATCTGTCTGGACGCAAAAAAAAAAAAAGAAGAAAAAGAAAAAAAAGGTTTCTTTCTGAAACATGGTAGAATGCATCAATTATTATTGACTTCACCAATAATGTGAAATCCTAAACTTTGTAAACAGACCTCTTGTTGTCAACCTTATTGGGAAGCACAGGTTAAAAGAATTTTTAACAACATCATATGCTGTGTTTATTCATTTTGAATGGATTAACAGCTGTCAATCTAAAAGCTTTCCCAGTCAGGGTTCTGTGTGGAACAGAGAAATTACATCTTTGAAAAAGACAATGAGTATATATATATTTTATATATTATTTTGAATACATTTTAAAACTTTGAATTTCAATGCTTCTTTCCTGTATGTGGTATTTGATTTAGGTTTAAGACTACAATGATAGTAATGTTCCACAACCCTTTTTTCCCAAGCAAATGATCCTATAAAACCTTATAAAATAACGGAACCTATAAAACATGAGAGGGTACTCCATGATCGCCATAAAAAATCATAAAATTATATGTCTGCCATGAAAATATTCAGTGATTTATTCTCCAAAAGTATTCCATTCACAGCACTAGAATGATATTTTGCTTTCTTAACTTCAGGAACTGTTAAACATATGCTGGGAATGGCTCATATTTTATGCTTGTTGCTGCCTTTAAAATCAGACTATTCTTTTATGCTTTTTATGTAATATCTAAAAGCATCCGGATTATACAGAGTGTAAATTATAAAATAACAGTGAGACCAGGGACAAGGATATGCATGAGATTATGTACCATTAATGAAAATGCGGGTCCATCCATGACAGAGGCTTAAAAACAAGCAAAATGCAAAAAGATGGTAGACACATCTTTCCAAAGATTGTTCCGACTTCTGGTTGTGTCTTTGCTAGTACGTATTTTATTGAGCAGGAGGGCTTTAAGTTGTGTGTATGAAAAGATCAGAAAAGGAAATGACATCAGGGCGTTTTTGGAATACATGTGGCTTGACATGTAGATCCCGCATCTCGTCCACTGTTTGTGGTCAAATGTATCTTTTAGGCGGTGAATAGTCGTAAGTGGGGTAGCTACATACTTTATGTCTCGTGTTGTCCCACACTGAGAGAAGTGGGTAACGTGGTTGGGGGCAGTTTCATATTTTCTTTGGGTACCCGCACATATTGTGTGAGATCAGAGCTATTCATGTAATGTGCTTCAATTTGGCACCATTGGGGTTGGTAGCCTGTCGCATGTCCTGATGCAATATTGACTATGTGTGCTGATTGGTAATATTCTTTGATATTTGTGAAGCCTAGTCCTCCTCCCCTATTGTTTGTTTGAGCCGCTTCCACAGGACCCTTGTTTTTCCCCACTCCAGCAGAAATTCATTCATATTATTTGCATATGTTTCATGTATTGCATTGGTACAGACATTTGCAAAGATTTGAATAGATATAAAATTGATTATTCTATAGTGATGTCGCGAACATAAAATTTTCCGTTCGCAAACGGCGAACGCGAACTTCCGCAAATGTTCGCGAACGGGCGAACCGGCATAGACTTCAATAGGCAGGTGAATTTTAAAACCCACAGGGACTCTTTCTGGCCACAACAGTGATGGAAAACTTGTTTCAAGGGGACTAACACCTGGACAGTGGCATGCCGGAGGGGGATCCATGGCAAAACTCCCATGGAAAATTACATAGTTGATGCAGAGTCTGGTTTTAATCCATAAAGGGCATAAATCACCTAACATTCCTAAATTGTTTGGAATAACGTGCTTTAAAACATCAGGTATGATGTTGTATCGATCAGGTAGTTAAGGGTTACGACCGCTGCACAGTGACAGACCAAACTCCCCGTTTAACACACCGCAAACAACCACAAACAGTCCATTTGCACAACCGCAAACTCCCCATTTGGATACCAAGCTAGCCATGTCCCGTTCCTTGTCCTCACTGATGTCATTGAAGGTCTCTTCCTCCACCCAGCCACGTACAACACCAAGGGTCCCCGAAAGGTGACAACAAGCCCCCTGGGACGCCTGCTGTGTTTGGTCTTCCACCTCCTCAAAGCCACCTTCCTCCTCTGACTCCTCTTCTTCAGACTCCTCTCTCTGCGTTGCCTCTCTCTGCGTTATTATAAGGTGTGTTAAGTAGTACTATTCCTATCAGTTTAACCCCTTAAGGACCAAACTTCTGGAATAAAAGGGAATCGGGACATGTCACACATGTCATGTGTCCTTAAGGGGTTAATCCCTGGTACGTCCCCTATCAGGGGACGTGTATATGGCATCAATTTTAGGAACCGGGAGATGGAAAAAGATGCTTGGTCGGTCCTCCTACTTCCAATTTGGGGAACTGCGCGTGCAATCTAATGTGCCACCAGATAGGAATAGTACTACTTAACACACCACTCCTATCAGTTTAATCCCTGTTACATCCCCTATCAGGGGACGTGTATGTGGCATTGATTTTAGGAACTGGGAGATGGAAAAAGATGCTTGGTTGGTCCTCCTACTTCAAATTTGGGGCACTGCGCGTGTAATCTAATGTGCCACCAGATAGGAGTGGTGTGTTACGTAGTCCCCCTCATCAGGCCTTTTTTAGTCGAATGTATCGCCCACTGTCAGTCCCTTCAGGATCCATCCCTCATTTATCTTAATAAAGGTGAGGTAATCTAGACTTTTTTGACCTAGGCGACTTCTCTTCTCAGTGACAATACCTCCTGCTGCACTGAAGGTCCTTTCTGACAGGACACTTGAAGCGGGGCAGGCCAGAAGTTCTATCGCAAATTGGGATAGCTCAGGCCACAGGTCAAGCCTGCACACCCAGTAGTCAAGGGGTTCATCGCTCCTCAGAGTGTCGATATCTGCAGTTAAGGCGAGGTAGTCTGCTACCTGTCGGTCGAGTCGTTCTCTGAGGGTGGATCCCGAAGGGCTGTGGCGATGCGTAGGACTTAAAAAGCTCTGCATGTCCTCCATCAACAACACGTCTCTAAAGCGTCCTGTCCTTGCCGGCGTGGGAGGAGGAGGATTACTTTCACCTCTTCCCCTGTTTGATTCCCGTTGTGCTGTGACATCACCCTTATGCGCTGTGTAAAGCATACTTTTTAATTTATTTTGGAACTGCTGCATCCTTTCCGACTTGCGGTCATTCTGTAACATTTCAGGCACTTTCTGCTTATACCGGGGGTCTAGTAGTGTGAACACCCAGTACAGGTCGTTCTCCTTCAGCCTTTTTATACGAGGGTCCCTCAACAGGCACGACAGCATGAAAGACCCCATTTGCACAAGGTTGGATGCCGAGCTACTCATGTCCCGTTCCTTGTCCTCAGTGATCTCACTAAAGGTATGTTCTTCCCCCCAGCCACGTACAACACCACGGGTACCAGATAGGTGACAACAAGCACCCTGGGATGCCTGTTGTGGTTGGTCTTCCTCCTCCTCCTCAAAGCCACATTCCTCCTCTGACTCCTCTTCCTCACAATTCTCTTTCAGCGTTGCCGCAGGTCCAGCAAGCGATGCTGATAAGGCTGTTTCTGGTGGTGATGGTGACCACAACTCTTCCTCTTTACGCTCATCTACGGCCTGATCCAGCACTCTTCGCAGGGCACGCTCCAGGAAGAAAACAAATGGTATGATGTCGCTGATGGTGCCTTCGGTGCGACTGACTAGGTTTGTCACCTCCTCAAAAGGACGCATGAGCCTACAGGCATTGCGCATGATCGTCCAGTAACGTGGCGAAAAAATTCCCAGCTCCACAGAGGCTGTCCTAGCACCCCGGTCATACAAATACTCGTTAACTGCTTTTTCTTGTTGGAGCAGGCGGTCGAACATTAGGAGTGTTGAATTCCAACGTGTCGGGCTGTCGCAAATCAAGTGCCTCACTGGCATGTTGTTTCTCCGCTGGATCTCTGAAAAGTGCGCCGTGGCCGTGTAGGAACGCCTGAAATGGCCACACACCTTCCTGGCCTGCTTCAGGACGTCCTGTAAGCCTGGGTACTTTTGCACAAAGCATTGTACGATCAGATTACACACATGTGCCATGCACGGCACATGTGTCAACTTGCCCAAATTCAATGCCGCCAACAAATTTCTTCCAGTTGGTGCGGAGTCAGCCACTGATCCACCTGTGCGTTCAGGGCGGACAGGAGTGCTGGTCCGGTGTGACTCTCTGCTTTCAGGCAAGTCAACCCCAAGACGGCGTGACAATAGTACCTGGGGAGCTGGGGGGTGCCGTTGATGTGGAGCAAGATGCAGCAGCAGAAGAGGACTCAGCCGAGGAAGTTATGGAAGAGGATGGAGTAGGAGGAGTAGAGGAGGTGGCAGCAGGCCTGCCTGCAAGTCGTGGCGGTGTCACCAACTCCTCTGCAGAGCCACGCATTCCATGCTTGGCAGCCGTCAGCAGGTTTACCCAATGCGCAGTGTAGGTGATATACCTGCCCTGACCATGCTTTGCAGACCAGGTATCAGTGGTCAGATGGACCCTTGCCCCAACACTGTGTGCCAGACATGCCATTACTTCCTTTTGCACAATCGAGTACAGGTTGGGGATTGCCTTCTGTGCAAAGATATTTCGGCTGGGAACCTTCCACTGCGGTGTCCCAATAGCTACAAATTTTTGGAACGCCTCAGACTCCACCAGCTTGTATGGTAAAAGCTGGCGGGCTAAGAGTTCAGACAAGCCAGCTGTCAGACGCTGGGCAAGGGGGTGACTTTGTGACATTGGCTTCTTACGCTCAAACATATCCTTGACAGACACCTGACTGTGGGCAGATGAGCGGGAACTGCTCAAGGCGAGAGACGGAGGGGCGGATGGTTGAGAGGGGGCAAGGAGGACAGCAGTGGTTGACGTGGCTGAAGATGCTGGACCAGGAGGAGGATGGCGGCTTTGAGTTTGTGTGCTGCTTGTACTCATGTGTTGATCCCATAGGCATTTGTGATGTGTGATCATGTGCCTTCGCAAAGCAGTTGTACCTAGGTGGGTGTTGGACTTCCCACGACTCAGTTTCTTTTGGCACAGGTTGCAAATGGCATCGCTGTTGTCAGAGGCAGATACACAAAAAAAATGCCACACTGCTGAGCTCTGCAATGACGGCATTCTGGTGGTGGCAACAGCATGCGTTGATTGGCGTGCTGTTGGGCTGACCCTGGGTGCCGATGCATGCTGTCTGACTGTGCCACTAGCTCCTTGCGACGACCTCCCCCTGCTTCCAACTCGTCTCCTCCTCCTCTCTGTCTCCCCATCTGAACTTTCCCCCTGTTCTTCTTCTCTTCTAGCGGGCACCCACGTGACATCCACGGACGCATCGTCATCATCAACTGCTTCACTTGTATCTGACAACTCAGCAAAGGAAGCAGCAGCGGGTACAACATCATCATCACACCGTACGTCCACGTGTGTAATGCTGCCTGACTGAGACATATCCCTGTTATCTACATCCTCTACAATAATGCTTGCGCATCACTCATTTCTACCAACTGATGTGTAAATAACTCCTCTGACATATCAAGTGAAGCGGCTGTGGTGCTAGTGTTGGTGGTGGCGGCAGGCTGGCGAGTGGTGACTTGAGAGGTGCCCGAAGCTAAGCTGGAGGAGGATGGTGCATCAAGGTTCCGAGCGGAAGCTGTAGAAGATTGGGTGTCCTGTGTTAGCCAGTCAACTATGTCCTCAGAACTTTTCGACTTCAGGGTACGTGGCCTCTGAACACTGGGCATTATTCTAGGGCCAAAGGGAATCACAGCACCACGACCACGACGGTCCCTGCGGGGTGGCCTGCCTCTGCCTGTCATTTTTTTTTCGATTAGTGGTACTATGCGTGCAAGCTACTGTGACAACAGATATGAGTGGCACTGTGCACTGGCAGAAGTTGGCAGAGTAGACGCTGTAGGCCTGACACACACGCTTGCAGACAACTAACTGCTATTCAATCTATTACAGTCAAAATTCTTTTTTTTTTATGTACACTGCTGTTACACCAGATATGAGTTGCACTGGTGTGACACTGTGCCCTGGCAGGCCTTGAAACGCACACGTGTGAAGGAAACTGACTGCTATTATTTCACAGTCAAATTTCTAGTTTTTTTTTTTAAATGTACACTACTGTTACACCAGATATGAGTTGCACTGGTGTGACACTGTGCCCTGGCAGGCCCTGAAACGCACACGCGTGAAGGAAACTTACTGCTATTATATTACAGTCAAAAAAGTTTAGTTTTTTTTTAAATGCAAGCTATTGTCACACCAGATATGAGTGGTGGCACTGGGCAAGTGGGCACAGTATACACTGTGAGCCTGACACACATGCTGGCAGGCAGGCAACTGCAATTAGATTACACAGAAAAAAAAAAGCAGACTGATGTTCTAGCCCTAAAAAGGGCTTTTTGGGGTGCTGTCCTTACAGCAGAGATAAGATGAGTCCTTCAGGACTGTAGTGGACACTGAATACACTAGCCTAGCTATCAATTTCCCTATTAAATTAGAAGCAGCACACTGTCCCTCCTCTCACTAAGAATGCAGCTTCAGAATGAACTTAAAATGGATGCTGTCCAGGAGGTGGGATGGTCTGGGAGGAAGGGTCTGCTGCTAATTGGCTGGAATGTGTCTGCTGACTGTGAGGTACAGGGTCAAAGTTTCCTCAATGATGACGAATAGGGGGCGGACCGAACATCGCATATGTTCGCCATCCGTGGCGAACGCGAACAAGCTATGTTCGCCAGGAACTATTCGCCAGCGAACCGTTCGGAACATCACTATTATTCTAGTTTTAATGACAGGATACATTTAATTAGATTGTATTAAGGACAGGAGGTGAATAATTGCTTAACCTTCCTTACTGTAAACCTACCAGCAGCAAAGAAACAGTTAAAAATGGATAAAAATAATCAACCAATCAGAATACGCATATCAACATACAGCTGTGCGACTCCTCCCACTTTCTCTTGCTTGATGCAGCCATGCCAATGTAGGCAGCCAAGTAAAGCAGAACAGTCCAAACGAGATGATATGTAGTCAAACATGTAAACAGGAAAATTGAAATGAGATGTAGGCAACCATGTAAACAGGGAAAACATAGGCGGAACGAGAGAAACATGAACATACTAGAAGAGAAAATAAAATATTGTGGAAGTATGGTTCTTGATAAATATGGCAAACATGCAATATTTGCAATAGTCTTTGAGATTAATTTATATAAAAACAAACCAGAAAATGAATAATGTCTTGATATTTATGAGAAAAAACATACCAGAAATCAGCTATAGAATCATGGACCTATATCATGGGAGGGGAAAAGGAAGGGTGGCAGGGCCGGATTAACATAGGGGCTGATGGAGCTGCAGCTCCAGGCCCAGGCCCATGGAATAGGCCCATTTATAAAAATAAAAATAAAAAAAAATATATTTTTTTTTAATTTTTTGTTTTCACACACTACTCTTAGGGATTCCACCTGGCTTTTATTTTATTGGCACAGACAGTATTTGAGGCTGCCTGGCTGGTGCCAATATTGCAGTGATACTGGCAATACAAATGCTGGTATTTTTCTCAGTATAAACAAGAGATTACTATGCAAGACCAGCACTGGCCAGTAGGGGTGGAGACAGACAGGGAAAGGAAGTTCCAGCAAATCCCTCCCTGCCTATCTATACTCACTGATCTGCATGGGTGCAGCTACAGAGAGTCCAGACAGCAACTCCCACCCTGCAGAGACACCCTGCAGAGACAGCCTACAGCTCAGGGAAGTAAGTGATGGGGGGGAAAGGCTGCAAGGAGACATACACTAAGACACTAAGGGACATTGGGATACATTATGACACAGACACATGGGGATACAGTGTCCCCATGTCTCCCAGCCAGTGTCCCTGGTGTCTCAGTGCCCCCTAGTCTCCCAGTGACCCCCAGTCTGCCAGTGTCTCACTGTCCCCATGTCTCTTAGTGCCTCCATGTCTCTAAGTGCCTCAAGTGTCGCAATGTCCCCATGTCTCCAAGCTAGTGTCCCTAGTGTCTGTGGTCCTGGTGTCTCAGTGTCCCCATGTCTCCCAGTGCCCCCATGTCTCAATGTCCCCATGTCCCCCAGCCAGTGTCAGTGTCTGTGTCCCTGGTGTCTGTGTCCCCATGTCTTCAAGTGTCCCCTATTTTCCCAGTGTCCCCATGTGTCCCAGCCAGAGTCCCCTAGTCTCCCAGTGTCACTGGTGTCTCAGTGTCCCTAGGTCTCCCCGTGTCCCCAGGTCTCCCCGTCTTTCTAGTGTCCTAGTGACATGGGGACCCTGGGATACATGGGGACACAGGGAGACATGGGGCATTGAGGCACTGTGATACATAGGATCACTGGGAGACCTGGGGACACGACACTAGGGGACACTGGGAGACATGGGGCACTGAGACACTGATACATAGGAACACTGAGACCTGGAGTAATCGACACATGGGGGCACTGAGTCATGAGGGCACTGGGAGACATGGGGGCACTGGGAGGAATCCATCTATACAGCAGAATCAAACCAAGTAGTTTTTTTGGTGATTTTACAGCATTTTCACTCCTTGTGATTTACATCATGTGATGTCACCCATACATATTTCATTATGCAAATTAGTAAGGCCGGTTTGTTTTTCCAAGAAAGGTGGCAACCCTAACTACTTTTCACATACTCTTACTTAAGTATGGAAACTTAGGAGGGATGTATGGGAACAAAACTTGTGTGGACTGGCTGACAATGAATATAGTCAAAGGGACACTACCGAACAACTACAGCTTATTGAATTTGTTCTGGTGAGTAGAATCATTACCTTCAGGCTTTTTGCTGTAAACACTGTCTTTTCAGAGAAAATGCAGTCTTTACATTACAGCCTACTGATAACTTCACTGGCCACTCCTCAGATGGCTGTTAGAGATCCTTCCTGGGTCATGGCTGCCTAAAATGCATCCAAACATTCAGTGTCTCCTCCCTTTGCATGCAGACACTGAACTTTCCTCATAGAGATTCATTAATTCAATTCATCTCTATAAGGAGATGCTGATTGGCCAGGGCTGTGTTTGAATATTGCTGGCTCTGCCCCTGATCTGCTTCCTTGTCAATCTCAGCCAATCCTATGGGGAAGCATTGTGATTGAATCAGGCCACCACTTCTAATGATGTTAGCAGACTGCTTGTTTTCATGAGTCTAACAGTATGCAGAGTTACAGCTTCAGGCTTGAATACAGTAAGATTTTGCTATATTTATGGAGGCATGAGGGGCCCTGGGGGGCTAGATGGTGGTGTTAACACTATAGGGTCATGAATTAATGTTTGTGTTCCTGACCCTATAGTGATCCTTTAAGGTAATGCTGACTTTGGTCTCTCTAACACTGTGGCATGTTCCCTTTCTTCTACACTCACTACATACAGCTGTTCTCTGTCCCAGACTATATACCAGGAGCTTCTGCCTGCTAGTAAGAAGGTAAGGAGACAAGTGGACCAGCGAGTGCTAGGGGACAGTCCTTAGAAAGCGTTGAGCGAGCGCTTCATTAGACACATTTATGCCAAGCTCAGGGTGCTGTCTGCATAGTATGCCCTTAGTTGACCAGCTGCATGATTAGCAGGCAGCCTGACATGCATTCATGCCAGGCTGGCCTTCTAATTCTTTGGGCAGACATGTCCTCTTTTGGGACATTTTCGCCGCTTTTGGCAGGTTACGTGATTTGTGTCAGTGGCACACCCTTTTACCATGCCCATTGACTTCCTGCTTGACTGGACACTGCTGTTAGGGGTTATGGATTTACTTGAAAGATGAAAACATAAATTAGAGAGAGATTAGCCTAGGGTATGTGTTTTCTTATGGCTGCTGTTTTCTTTCTCTCCAGCACCATCTCTATCAGATACATGACGCTTGGGAGTGTTTTACTGTTTTTGGTCGATATGATTCTGTAATTAGGCCCGTCATAATTGTCAGCACCAGGCCCACTGGGCTCTTAATCTGGCCCTGAAGGGTGGGAAAATATTTGCCTCGTCTTTAATAAAAATGTAGATTATTTCATCATTAAAGCCAGAATAAGACAGGAGGCTTAATATTTGCTATTTTAAAGCCTGAAAGGTAAAGGAACAGATGCTTGAGAAGAAGGTCGGAAATAAAATTTACGCAAAAGCAATGCTCTAGACCAATCAGCTGAAGATAGAAAATCAGAAAATGGAGCCTCCAGTGAGAAAGGCAGACAAAGCTGCTGCCCCATGAACAGATTGAGCACCAAAAGAAGCACCAACACCTGCAAGAAATCTGATCTAACAAGGAGTTGTAGGGCACGACACCGGACCGTGGGGACGAACGTAAGAAATAAAGAGGGGTCACAGGATGAGGATGTAAGAGATATGTAATGATGTAAAGCCACGCAGAGAGAAGGTGTGACCAGAAAATATGGATAGAAAATGGAAGATGAAATACTTTTTGTCCAACAGGCAACGAAAAATGAACACCAACGGGGGAAAAAAAGAGCTTATTAGTCAAAAGCCTGGATATCAAAGACTCTCTAAAAAGAAATTAAACATAGGAGCAAAGTCAATTTAACAGAAAGTTGTCGTAAAGTGAAATCTGATTTAGAAGGCCAGGCTTCCAAAAAGGTAAAAGCCCACACAACATCCCAGAACTGAGAGTAGCAAGGTGTTGGAGGTCTGGCCAGTCTGGTACCCCTCAATAGTCTGCAGATAGAGGGGTATCTGTTCACAAATAAGATTCAATTGGAGTGTGAGTAACAGAAATAGCGGAATGAACAAGGTTAATGGTAGGATAAGATTTATCTTGGTCATAAAGGGCAGAAAAAAAATGTATGATGTTAACTAAAGATTATGAACAGGGATCAATATCCCTTTCCACACACCAGCTATTCCAGATCTGTCATGCAGAGAGGTAAGACTTTTGTGTTCCGAGAGCCCATGAATCCCATAGTACCCATTGAGCAGTGTGGCATTCGAGGATCCCCTGAAACTGTCCAGACCATGAACTGCAAGGGACTCTGGAGGGTGAGAGAGGGTGAGTGAGAGAGGGTGAAATTCTACTGTTGGACCTTGGAGAAAATCATAAGTTTGAGGCAGAAAAAGAGGGTAATCCACAGACAGTTCCAAGAGATTGGGGGTGCCAAGGTTGAACCCTCCAAAGACGGATAATCAGGACTATCCTGACCCCAAGAGCTCTCAGCTTGTGGAGCATATAAGGAATCATAGAGAAAGGAGGGAAGGCATAATCTTCTGACGTCTAGATTGGAGGAAGGTGTCGACAGCTGGTAGCCAGAAAAAAATCTAGGTAAATGGGACTGCAACAGAGATGAAGAAGATGGAACATGTGAGGGTCCAACTCCCAGTTGCTCACGCCCCACCAGTAATGAGAGAACCAGTCTGTCACAAGGTTGTTTAGACCCGGTAAGTACTCTGCTCAAAGAGAGAGATTCCTGTCAAGTCTGAAAGGAGCTTGGAGCGAAAAAAGTTCTAAACGATGTAATGGACAGTCGAAACGTTATCCTTTCAAAGAACCAACGATCAATTGTAGTAGTTTTTGGCCAAACTGTGGATTGCAAAGGAGCCGACAAGCAAAATTTGAGGCAACTGATGTGTAAATCCTTCTCCAATTGGGACCTGTGCCTCCCATGGAGAGATTGGAGCAAGTCGCATCGCAGCCTGACAAACTGATTCCAGGATGAAATCCGATCGGTAACCATAGATCGCTTTCCTGGTCTATGCTTCCATATTGTGGAGTCACCAATCCAATTCTAAGCAGACTTCATAATTGAAAAAAATTAGTTGGTCATAGGATGTGGATTTTTGCAGATAAGTCTTGAAGTGTTGCATCGCCCTGTAGTGTAATGAGCCGAGAAGATGGCCTGAATGGAATGGTATAGGTGACCTATGACTTTCACTAAGTCACACAGATAAATGTGTGGAGAAGAATGAAGTTTACAAATGTCTTTTTTGATAGTTTTTATTTTTGAGGATGGAAGTTGGAGGGTAGACTGAATAGAGTCTATTTAAAAACACAAGAAATGGACGGTTTGTGAAGGGATGAGGGAAGACTTTTAATTAATTACAAACCCGAAATTCTGAGGCAGTGCATGGGTCATTTCCATGTGTCATTAACCCCTTAAGGACCAAACTTCTGGAATAAAAGGGAATCATGACATGTCAGACAGGCCATGTGTCCTTAAGGGGTTAAAGGGTTTCTGTTTCTTGAGCCATGAATAGGATGTCGTTGAGATATATGATGGACCTGACACCCTGAGAATGAATGAGAGGCATTACTGGCTTCCTCAGCTGGGTGAAACACCAAGTGGCATAGAAGAGACCAGAAGGGAGGCAGGTGAATTGCCAGAGGTCGTGATACCAAAAGAATTGTAATTAAAACTGATGAGAGTGGTCCACTGGAACCATGAGAGAGATAGGCATCTTTGAGATTGAAGCAAGAGAACCAATCTCCTTCACAGAGAAGGTCATGTAAGAGGTGGATTCCCCCCATTTTGAAATGTTGATCTATGCGAACAGGTTTAGGTCTTCAATTGATAACAGGGCGAAATTCTCCAGAATTTTTCCTGACTAGAAAGATATTACAGACGAACCTAGGCCGGGGGGACAATGGTTTGATAGCACCTTTGTTTCTAAATTTACAGAGTTCAGATTGAAGTATCGCATTGTCTGTCTGAGACATACGTAGAGGTACACAGGGGCTCTTCTGTAGAAATCTCGCTACTAACTGAAGAATCCAAGGGTCTAATGTCAGTTAAGACCATTGAGGGCAAAAATGGGTTAGACGGCCTGTAATAGGTACATGAAAATAAAAAAGATCGATTACCTGAAACAGTGCGACTGTAGAGTGAAGCAGATCCACATCCTCTGATGGGATCTCTGCCAGGGAAAAGTTGTGATAAAATCAGGTGTGACACGAGTTCCATGGCTCAGGGGGACGATTAGGCTCTAGTAAGGGTATTAAATACAGAGACGTATTTATTTAAGTCTCCAATACATTTTTCTCCAAATAAAAGTGTTAGCTTCAGGGCCAAGTTCCTGCATTAATCTTGAATGGTTTGACGAGATTGAGTAGAAATTGCAACATTGGCATTGCTCAAGATGCAAAGGGCTCTCTGTGTCGATTTCAGTGCAGGTCAAATGAACGGTCTACCAAAGCATCAACCGTCAAGATAAATATTTGGATACGAGGACCAGCGATACCAAATAATTTATCTTGAACGGCCTTTAATTTTTTTGAAACATTTTTAAGAATTCTTTATTTTGGTGTGGGTGGGGTACCACAAAATTTTGTTGTGCGATACAATACTAATAAAACAGCATTGAAAATTGGTGAGAAGATAGTCACATTGTTTGTAAACATATAAGGGCATACATTACTTTGAGTTATGCAAAGACTATAACAATAAGTTACTCTTGATAGCCATGTGACGGCATTATTGAGAAGTAAGAACCTCGCTAAACTCAAACAAAATCAAAACAAGTATAAGATGAATAATTAGAAATATTAAGTGGGGATTACCCACAAATCAGTGATACAGTGGAGGTCAGACACAGTACAAAATAATGTAAAAGTGGGGGTCACCCACATTGGCAGAGACATGTAGTTAAATAATAAGGCAGACAAAGTGGTTTATCAAAGCAGATAAAAGACTGTTAAGATACCGGTAACCCACTCTAAAGTATATGAAGTGGGTGTCACCCACGACAGATCCAATACTTTAAAGGAGAAAATGCAATTATAAAAAAAGGTGGACAACCCTATTATGGGATAGCAGGGGATAAGATCAAAATAGTATAGAGTGCCTAGGAGAAAAAAATAAAAAATAGACGATGAGGGATAATTAATTTATATTCATAAATAGCTACATTTCATTTTTCTAAGTAAAAGTAATCAACATATAACAAATGTACCTACTCTGATGAAGAGTGGATGGATCCAAAAGCGCTGCCTGACAAAGAGCAAAACAGCGGGAAAGCAAAAGAAATGCCACTAAAATGGCCACTGGCACCTTATGAGAGGGCAGCAATTGCTTCTACATAACTGACACGAGTAGGAGGAACGGAGGGGGAAAGCCGCGAAAGTTATCAGGGCAACCCTCAGAAGTAGGTGAAGGGATGAAAGATGAAATAAATGGCGGGCGGGCGTGAAAGGAAGGTCAACAGAGAAGGCCAGCTAGAAAGTCCCAAATAACCTCAATCTTAAAAGGGAAAACAAAGCAAATCCCTGCAGGCCGTTACAGATAGACGACCTGGAGGGAAAAAGTGAAATAGGGGAAAAGTAGGCAAACTATTTAGATAAATGAAAGGATACACAAAATGCAAAATGGAAGACAAAATCTGAAAGGCTGCGATCCTAAAGGTCAACATTTTTTAAAATCAAATCTACCTGAAGGTAATGAAATTAGAATAGGTCCACCTGGGAGGCAAGTGGCAAAGAAAGAGAGAGCTTCACAATTCTACATTATTGATAAGTGTATTCTGGTTGGTTGATTATTTTTTCCATTTTTAACGTTTTTTTTTTGCTGCTGGGAGGTTTACAGTAAAGAGGAGAAGCAAATATTCGCCTCCTGTCTTGACATACAATTGTGTGTTTCAATCCAAGGTTAGTAGGAACCTTGTTCCGAGAAAAAGAAAAAAAAGAAATCAGACTCTCCCCCAATTTATTTAGGGAATGCAGGTGTGAAGCTGATAAATAATAATTTTGTTTAAACTTACCAATCATTAAAGAAATGTGAGTCTTTCCTGAAACCAAGCCATTCTTTTATGTATCCAAAACACTTTAACAACCTTTACAAAATCCCATTGTTTATGTCTTGTGTAACAATGAGTCATTTTACTCTAAAAACATCATAAATTGCATTTCCATTATTTTAAGTCTTTTTTACTTAAATGTAAGAATCCTGTGATTGTGCTTCAGGCAAGCGGCACACTAATTTTAATCTTGCAAGTTCTTTGCTTTAAATTATCCTGTATTCATTACCCAGTACTCTTAGGAACCACAAAAGTGCTTCTTACCATTACTATACTGTAAATTAAATGCAATTTAAATGATTATCTCTTACATTTGTCATAACAAGAATTTACATTGAGGTCTTCATCTGCAGGAAAGCGCAGGTATGGGGGATGGGGTGAAAATCAAATAATTTCTTCTAATTTATTTTATGGCATATGTTACATGAAAAATGTGGAATGTAATCACAAGATATTAATAAGAGATATTTGTTTGTATAAAATCAGTACCCCACTTTTAAAGGGCACCTGCATGACAATCTTTAATCTCATTTTAAAGAGGCACATTTTCTTTTTTCCCCTTAGGCCTATAATAATTTTTATTTAGTTACTTTTTCAGTGCTTCGGTTTAGCTATAATATTTTTGGTGAATGCGTATCTAGCACTTCTTAAAGAAACACTATAGCATTAGGAATGCAAACCTGTATTTCTAATGTAATAGTGCCCCTGTTCCTATTTCTTTATAGGTGGCTACGCACCCTCTTCCACCGCCATGTGGCACAGAAACTGAAGGTTTTACTTACCTTTTTCCAGTGACAAGGCTCCCTCAGTGCTGCTCACTTCTCCACCACCCTCGATGTCATAGAAGGTACATGACCTCCTCCGTGATGGTCCAATCCAATGCTCCTCACAGAGAGACATTATGGACCTGATGTACATGCAGAGCAAGTGCCGCAAGTGTATCCCTATAGGAACGCATTGTGTGCGATGCTTTCCCATGGGCTTCCACATCTCGTGCAACGGGAGTGCTTCTGCTGCCTATAGCACTTCATAAGGACAGCCATTGAAGGTGGATTTAATTGAGCAATGTAAACATTTCAGTATCTAGAAAATGTTTTAGAATGCAACGCTAAAAGGACAGGGACACTGCACCCAGACCATTTTATTGAGATGCAGTGGTCTGGATGTCTATAGCGTCCCTTTAAATACATTTGTCTCTAGCCAAGGAGACTACATTTTAAAGTGGTGCAAAATATGTAAAAGTTTGGCATACACCTGGGCTTGGAATATGGAGACTGTTTTTCTATTCTTCGATAATTACAACTGGCGAGCTGCAGAGACCCTGAAAATAAGTTTCTAAGCATTCCTACTTAGGTCTCCCACAGTATCGTCACGGTTAAGAAGGAAGAGCCATGGGTCTATTGATAACTGTCCCCGCAGACACTGACAGATTTCAGAAACAGACTGTCTCACAGAGGTTAAAAAAAAAATGTGTTTTATGCTTTGAGAAGATACAGGTTTAACACAGCTTCACAGGTATAGAACCTAAGGGGTTAAACACTTATAACCACTTTTAGTTTGTACTTTGATGCTTTATATTAAGAGATATTTGTTGTGATATCTAACCATAAGCAAAGAAACATACATCGTAAGTTGTCGCAGTGGAATATTGCACAGAACAGGCGAATGAGATATATTCCCATCATGCAACAGAGGAGGCCGTTATACATCTTCAGGCAGAAAGCTGCCTTCATATTGTGTAATTGATGGATGAATTATTTTTGCAATGGGTTCACAAGGGGAATTGTTTGTCTTTTTTTTTCCCTTTTTTTTTTTTCCCCTTTTCTTTTATGGACATTTCGACAGCAGTCTTAAAAATGACTAGTCACAGATATTCCTCATGATCATTTAATTTTCTGTTGATTCATATTAAATTCATGACACCAAGAGTGGAGGGGAGGGGAGGAGAGAGAGGAGAGGAAGGAAGCAATATCAACTTGAGGCGATTTTGCAAATGACCACTCTTTAGTGCGTCTTCTCCTCTAGGCTGGATAGGCCCAGAGTCCATAAAGCTGCCTGCTGTCTTGTGTCATGAAAAGAATCAGCTTTGCCTGGGAACGCCATTACTGGGTAATGAGGCATGCAGCAAAATATACCTTCCGCAGCCACTTGATGAAGGCTTGCTGACACACCAGACCAGACAGAAATGTTTTTTTGTGTGTTCTTCCTTATTTTGTCCATCAATCACATCATTAGTCAATGCAGACAGTGCTGTCAGCTGGGCACAGATGCAGACTGGCAGGCGATCAGTGGACAGGTGTTACTGCTTTTCCCAAAACAAGTTCTTCAAATGAAAAAAAGAAAGAAAGAACGCAGTGAAGACCTTGTTTCAAGGGCTGGAATGGCAATTATAAAAAAGGAGGAGGGCAGAGGGGAAAAGTTCAGGGATGGTGTGAGGAGGGTGAGAGGGTGATAACTATTTAACCCATCATTAATACAATAGAATTTATTTACAAGTGTGAATGTTGCATTCATTCATTGCTTTATTCTGTTTCCCCAGGTAATCTTTATATATAAAATGTCAGCAATTAGTTTGTTGCCTTATTTCTCTGCAACACATTTACCACTACAGAAACTCAGATGGCTCAGAAGAGGATACAATAGGAATAGACTTTATGAAAATCTACAGGATATAATTTAGCACATTTACAAATATCACGGCTGTAAGTTTATACAGCAAACAGCAATTATCTACTTTTATTTCAGAAAAAAGAAAATAACAGTTGCACTGTATATTCTATTTTAGAATGTAGAAGATTTAGATGTATTTTCTGTGTTTTACTTTTCAGTAGAAACTACACAGAATTGCAAAATATTATTCCAAGCAAACTCATAAAAAACATAGA
Source organism: Pelobates fuscus (assembly GCF_036172605.1). Lineage (NCBI taxonomy): Eukaryota > Metazoa > Chordata > Amphibia > Anura > Pelobatidae > Pelobates > Pelobates fuscus. The sequence continues at coordinate 18,319,467 of NC_086328.1, forward strand.
ATATTAATACACAGGGGTCAAGAAAGATTGGGTTGGATATGAAGATAAAAAAAAGAGGAAGAAAATAGTATTATCGGACCTCATGGTGAAAATAAACTACAGAACCCTCCAAAAATGAGGTAATTAATAAACGGACAAATGTAATCTAGGATCAGATACAGCAAAGCAAGCCAATAAATCAGTGCAGGTAGAAGAGAAAAACTAAAAAAAAATCATAATAAATATGAACAATGATTGTGTGTTGGAAAAGTTTATATAGGCCAGTTTCAGGAAACCAAAGATATTGCCCTGTAATAGCTTAACACTTAACAAATGCTACTGCGTTTCCATCCACCAGGGGGCAGTCACTCACAGTTCTAATAGGTGTGCAACTCAAGCAACCACAATATAATGGTGTTCAGTGAGGAAGCAGCCAGTGGATAAGTAGACACTGACAAAAGTAAGTAAGGTTTTAAAGCCCACCAAACCCCACCATACAAAGAGTGTTGTTGGCGCACCAGATGGTAGATATATCACTGGTTGATACCGTTTTGTAATCTTTAGAAACAATAAAAACCTATTTAGGTGTAAACCTGATTTTTGTAAGTTTCAGAGAAGAATTAGGAATACAAATCTGTAGTATTTATATCCCTAGTTAGTCCCCTATCCCAGTAAGCACTTTTAAAAAAAAAAGCACATTATTTTAACTACCCTTTTTCGCCAGTGCGGAGTCTCTCTCAGTGCCTGCCGCTCCTCTTTAAGTGACATCATACTGGAGGCATGGCCTCCTTGATGACATTTCCCATCCAATGCTCTGGGGACTGTAGGCGCCTGGGCGATGCTCACTGCGATCCGCCAGTGATGCCCTTATCATAGAGAACTATTGATTGCAATTCTCTATGACGAACAGTGATGGCACTGCGCATGAACTCATGATGTCATGATATGCCTTGGTATGAGACCCAGGAAGTAGCAGTACTGACTCTCCTATCCAGGAGCGTTGCTTTTTAATCATTAAAATATTGCAATTGAAATTCTAGGATATGAGCTGGGGACTACTGATGACACTAAAACCACTTCAATTAGATGAAGTTGATATAGTGAGTACAGTGTATCTTTAATGCTTTACAGTACATATACCAACATTTCAGATGAGCTGTCATTACTTGATCCCACACTTCCTTACAACTTTTTGCATCTCTCAACACAAGACCAATTAAACTCTCTCTAAAGCTGAAAAGAATATTTTTTTCGGGCAGAAACCACCCTCCGCGTCCGAGGCTGCGCGGGCTGCCTTGCAAGATGGCGCTGAAGATTCAGACGCTAGCAACCACATGGCAACTCCGGATGAGTTCAAAACAACCGAAAGCCTTACAAAAGAATTCTTTGAGAGAGCCATGGCAGTAGACATGTGCAATTCGTTTTGGTCAGAATGTGAATTCGGACGAATTTTGGGCAATTCGGACATTCAGGTACTTCCGAATGTCCGAATAGATGAATTGCCGGAAGCACAGTATTGCCTAAGAACTAATATACTTACCCAGTGGAAGAATTAAGAATGTTACACTGTATACAATTTTAAATAAAAAGTATACAAACATAGCCAGGATTCAGCTGTAAGCATTTGCAACACTTACAACAATCAAGTAACATACATTCATATAAAATGTAAGTTACTTGGCCAGTCAATGTAATGACAGGAATGAATAAGTAGATAACTCCCTAATTCCCACGCTATTAGGGAGCTATCTACTAAAAGGCTGAAAGACCTAAATTGGTCTTTCAGACAAATTTACTATTACTAAGTAAACATTACTTAGTATTAGTAAATTATGCCCCTACTCGCTATACCGCGAGTAGGGGCATGTCTATTAAACAGTGAGCAGCCTGCGGTGAGCAGCACTGTTTAATAGACATGCCCCTACTCGCGGTATAGCGAGTGGGGGCAAAATTTACTAATACTAATTAATTTTTACTTAGTATTAGTAAATTTGGCTGAAAGACCAATTTAGGTCTTTCAGCCTTTTGGTAGATAACTCCCTAATACCGTGGGAATTAGGGAGTTATCTACTAAGCGGCTGCAAGAGAAGTCCCGAAGTGCAAAAGTCCCAAAATTCCGAAGTGTCGAGGTTCCAAATTACCGAAGTCCCGAATTTCGGAATGCTGAACCGAACCGATGATTTTCCCCATGCACATGCCTACATTGCAGCTTTGTCTGCTAAGCTCATACACTCGTGACAGTCCACAGCAGACCAACTAAAGAAAGAGGTCCTGGACCTGTCTCACATCGAGAAAAAATTCAAAGAACTGGTCTCCGCACACAACGATATGGCGGATCATGTGCAAGCCCTGGAACATGAACTGGAGACTACGGAAACCTGCATGGGCAACGCTGAGGACAGGGCGCGAAGAAATAACCTGCGCCTGCAGGGAGTTCCCCAGTCAATCTTACCATGCGACCTCCAAGTATACGTACAGGGCCTTATGAATGCCTTTGCCCCAGGAACCCCTGCAAATATGCTGCAGGTTGATAGGGTCCACAGGGTCCCCAAACCAAGATACTTACCGGACTCAACATCTTGCGATGTCCTTCTCCGGGCACACTACTTTCATATCAAAGAGCTAGTTCTTCGATCTTGCAGAAGCAAGCCTGACCCGCACGAGGAATATCCCACAGTACGCATCATGGTGGACCTATTGGCGGCAACCTTGCGGTGCAGGAAAGAATTCAAACCGGTTACGACAGAGACCGGAATAAGGGAATCCGCTACAGGTGGAGATACCCCACGAAGCTGCTCATCACCAAAGACAGAGAAACCATCTTCATCAACACCACAGAGGAGGGCGCAAAATAGCTTGGTGAATGGGGCCTAAAGTCCACGAGACCTACGGGATCCTCCACTCCTCCCCGCCAAACATCACCAGCTTGGCACAGAGTAGGCACATGAACTGCACCGATATACAGCACCAAATTAAGTCGCAAGTATCACTCCATTATGCTTCTACAATTGCTAGATGCACTCAGTTTATGGTTAAATGGTTATTTCAAAGTTTTCATCGTCCAGTCCCATGTCGCTAGCCTTGTATAGACTCACGGAACAAGTAATACTCAAATATGCTTCTATATTTACTAACAGTGCTCAGTTTATGGTCAAATGGTTATTTGAACGTTTTATTATTAAGGCAACGTGTCACACTGACGCAGCCATATTAGACAACAGATATAGGACCTAACACCTGTCTGACAAATTTTTGGATATCACTGACAGCGCTGGCAGAGATCATGCCATCACAAAACTAGGACTCACACTGCCTTACACATAAGTACAGTGATTCATATGGCTACCCAATACAGACTTGATAGCCTGTCTCTATCTTAACTCTTTCCCTTAATCGGCCTAAGTCAAACTCCACCAAGTGTCACAAACGGGGCATAGAATAGGCACGTGAAATGTTGCAAATATTCCTCCATTAGGATTCTAAAATATGCTGACTTTTTCAGCGTTTATTGTTAAACCTACTTAATTATGCTGGACAACACATATACAGTGCGCAGGTACCGAACTGACATTAAGGTGGAGGGTAAAGTCCCTGTCGTTATGGGGCCAGGTCTTATATTGCCTAAAACATATGTAGTGCTGCACAATGGGCCACCTGACAACACACATTTCAGCACAGCCAACGCCCTCCCCCAAGTGGTGCACAGCCACCTCCACATTGGCAATACTCAGCATATGTACACCCAGGCCACAAATGTCACGAACAGGGGCAGCACATGGGGCACTGAACTGATTACACCACACACGGCAGCAGTCGATACCTTTCCTCCCTGGAAGTGGGATGCAAGGGGACTTGATTGCATGGGTTTCTCCTCAATCTTTCCTTGGCCCAAGTGCGCTATCTCCCACTTATTATTGCACAAGCTCTGCCAAGGCTCCCCAAATTGCTAAGAGCACCACACAAGGGAATACGATGCATAGCTATGTGCACCATGTTGCTTTCATATCTCTACATGTTACATGCAGACCACTGTTACTTTTACGTTATTGAAAATTTTTAAATCTTAGCTTAAACTTATGTTTTTCACTGTAACGAACAAGGTTTCTGCTCCAGCCTCCCAACCCACACTGGAGCCCACAAGTCACCCACTGGGAAGTTTTTACTCCTAACCCACCAGAGACCACCAGAGATTGATTGTATATACCTAATTTTACTTAGCACTTCGACCAACAGGGGTCGAATTGTACATATTCCTCCCGGGCTAACCCAATAACCCTTCCCTCAGTCCCTCCACCTTCCCAACAACTCTTGAACCCCAACCTCAGCAAGTAACTTACAACTCCTCACAAGTAAAAGACCACATTACACATAACACCTTACCTTCAGAACATGAAGATATACTCCCACAACACCAGAGGTCTAAACACACCTCACAAACGGCATATGCTACTGGAGGATGTCAAACTTAACAAAGTAGATATAGTGTGTGTGCAGGAGACACACTTCCTTACTAACAGGGTTCCCAAATTTGGCCTCAGAGACTACCCCACACAATACCATGCAACTCATTCTTCAAAATCCAGAGGGGTCTCCATTCTCCTACACGGCTCATTAACGGTGGAACTTCTCACTATCCTAAAAGATAGTCAGGGAAGGTACTTGATACTCCAATGTGTCATCAACAATCTACAATAAACCATTGTGGGCCTGTATAGCCCAAACGAACAACAGACAAACTTCTTGCACAAAGTTCTTCCGAAAATACCGTCGACCACGGATAGCCCCCTGATAATCTGTATCTTAACCATACCTTAGACTCTCGAGTAGACACCACCATTCCTAATAACTCACACAGACATCCCACCCGCATGGTTTATATGATACCTGGAGAACACAACATCCAACTGATATTAAATATTCGTACTATTCTGCAGAGCATAAAACACAGTCCAGAACTGATCTCATTATAATATCGGGGTCGCTCCTTCTCAATATCTCTCACTGCAACATAGGCAACATAGTCTGGTCAGACCACACTCCAATGACACTAACCCTCATGGACCACTACCAGCACAGAGGCAGTCCACCCTGGCGCCTCAACGACACTCTCTTACACGATAATCACTTTGTACAACACTTGGCAGACAATATTCAAACATATTTTGAACTCAACACCATCTCGGAGGTCAATACCCTCTCCACCATGCAAGCTCACAAACCAGTAATAAAAGTCCTACTAATAAGCCATGCTTCAGATCTCAAACGATGATCACAACAACAAAAGCTCACCTTGTTACGAACACTGAGAGACACTTCCTAATCCCTCGGACACACACGCTAAAGTCATAGCAGCAACCACCAACCGCAATAATGAATTGTCCTTAAACAAAACCACACATATGCTAACTAAACTAAAACTGATAACATACTCCCAAGGCAAAAGGGCCAGGAAAACTTTGCCTAATATGCTCCGCCAAGAAAAAGCCAACTCCAAAATCCCGTACCTTATCACTAATACGGGCAAAAAAATACATAACCCCAAGGATATAAATGACTAAATGGCAGCGTATTACCATACGCTCTATAACCTCAAGGAAGATAAGGCCCTAAACCAATCGACCAACCAAGAAATCGCTTATTACAATTAACAACCCTGCCAAACTTAACAGACACACAAAGGACATCCATACAAAATCCTATAACAACACAAGAAATAATAGAAACCATTCAATCTCTCTCTTCTGGGAAATCCCCAGGCCCAGATGGACTATCAAACTCGTATTACAAACAATTTGCATCCCTATTAGCACCACCCCTAGAAAAAACATTCAACTATATAATTAGCCAGGGAATTATGCCTCCTGACATGCTAATAGCACATGTTGCCACCCTCCCGAAGCTAGGAAAACCTCCAACTAGAAGCCAGAACATCAGGCCTATCTTTCTGTTAAATACAGATGTGAAAATACTTGCAAAAATATTTTCAAATCAACTGGCGCCCATTATCCCCTCATTAATAGGCGAGGACCAAGTAGGCTTTGTGGGGGGAAGGCACAAGGAAACTGCTTGATTTCTTATATGGGACGCGGGTAAGGGTGGGCCCCTTGTGTCATGCTCTGGTTGGACACTGAAAAAGCCTACCAATAGGTGCCTTGTCACTCCTCATTCCTGACTAACTATTTGATCTGGAGCAGACACAAGGTCATACTATGTCCCAACTCCTCCAAGATTCCAACCTCGAAAAATTCACTGAACTCCAGACGGAATTCAAACTACCTAATATAGCCCACTTCTCCTATATGCAACTTCAATCTTGGATGAAAACGCAACCAACATCCACGTAGTAAAACCATTAAGACCGCAATTAACAGAAGTGGAGAAAATATGTTTACAGCAAAAGCCACCTAAAAAACTCATCTCAATAGTATATGCCTCTGAACACTCAACACAATAAGGCACGAGAAAAGGACATAACACACAACTTAACCGACTCCCAATGGAAAGGGATATTTGCAGCCTATAGGCCGATGAAGCTATATGTCCTGAACTAATACGCAAAATCCTATACTGATGGTACCTAGTCCCCACGCTCCTCAAACAAAGCTTCCCCAACACAGATACATGCTGGCGATGCCAAACAGACAAAGGTTTGATGATTCACACCTGGTGGCATTGCCCTCTACTCACTACATACTGGCATGAAGTGGCTGCTTTAGCAGAAAAATGCACTGGAATACGACTTCCTTACAGACCTGAGACATTCCTACTCCTGCTCCTACCGAAAAACATAAAAAAGTATCAACGCCATCTCCTCTATCACATTATCATAGCAACCCTCACGATTATCAGTAGGCAGTGGAAAGCAACAACTTCCCCCACAATGTATCAATGCATACAGGTGGTGGAGACAAACAGTCAATACGAAAAGATGGCCAGATGCACCCAATCACACGTCAAATTCTTATCCGAAGCGTGGACAACATGGCAAAATTACCAAAACCACACTAAACACCCCTAAGAAATATAAACAAGCATACCCAAAAATGGGGCCCAACGCCCCTCAGAACCAGGCAAGATGGCAGGAATGGCCAACTCATCCCCAATTAACATACATTGAAAAACATGCAACAGACAGGTGCAAAGATGACACCACAATAGTCATTGCTACTAGCAAACTGCAGGGTAAACCCCCTCCCCCAATGATTCCCTCCACATTGAGCCATTGACACACAGCCATTGATGACCCCGCCTATATGCTACTACTATGAGCCTTTAAGGGCAACAAAGTAGGCACAACATATCACCACACTGATCACAGCTTTACTCAGTAAGCTTTTACACTTGAATAACCTCCAATACTCAGCTGAGACTGGGAAAGTGGACAATGTTAAATTATCTGCAAAATTTTATGTTTTTAAATGGTTCTGGAATGTTTGTGGATCACTGTTGACCCCTTTTCCCCCCTCTAATCCACCTTCTCTTCTGTACCCTAAAAACAATAAAAATAATCAAATTGAAAAAGAAATACCACCATGAATATATCATGTAGACTGGTATTATCCCCATCAAGATAGCTTTTCTCTAACAATAACTAAGAAATGGACCTTCATGTTTAATATGGTTACGTCTCATTGGTTTCTGATGATCATGAGCCTCTATTGGCATTGCAGAATTAATTCTTGTACTGACTGGACTGACTGGAGATCGTCAAAAGTTTCAATTTTTTCTGCGGGGACAATCTTCCTGAGCCCACCATATCATACAGTGGAATGCTATTTAAATTACATTTGGGGCCACTTCTGCAGCAGAGTGAAGTCTAAGCAATGCCAGTCACATAGAAGTGATGGCTAGTATCTCACCACCTTTCTGGAAAAAAAAACGTAGAAGCAGCAAATGAATAAGTCCTATTCCCACTGTAATAGGACTTTTCCCACTGCAAAAAACCCTCCTCCCACTGGAACAAAGTGAGGCCACCTAGACCTCCCCTTCACCTCTTCTGTCGCAGGAAAACCAGGGTCCAAGATATTTAGGGGTCTTCTGGATAACTTATGTTTTCAGCCTTGTGGTCCTGAGACTGCAATGCTTTGGCTTTGCAACAGTGGCAAATGTCAGCTAAAGTGATTAGTCGACACTGGTGTAGTAAATATGCTCATTAATAAATCACATCACCACATAACGGCCACATTGATAACGGAGTTTTGACAGATGTCATGAGATTTCCAACTACTTGACACAGTATACTGCCAAACATTTATGGAAGAATAAACTTCTAGGTGCTGTGTTTTATTCTTTGGTCTATGCCCCTTAGTTTAAGTGCAATGCATGTTGAAGTTACAACTCAGTGAAATCACATCTTGAATCTTTGTGGTTACAGTTTAGAGAAAGTAATTTGCACTTTCATCAAGAAAATGATATCATGCATGCAGCAAAGTCAAATAGAAATGGTTTATTAACATATTTTTGTGAGATCTTGAAGGGCCTGCCCTGGGCCCTGACCATTACCACTTGACACACCTGTTTTGCTGAATTATAAAATGAGTTCCTACAGGGTTACTCATTAATGTAAGAATTCATCATTAATTTCAAATTTAAAGTGTCTCTGTCACTTTTCACTATTTCATAAAGATACAAACATTATGAAATACTGATCCTGAATTTCGAACACAATCCAAAGATACCTTAAGACAAAGTCGGGACTTTATCAACCCAGGTTGATAAGTGTTGACATAGGCAGAGGGCCGGCAACAACTATTGTCCAATCCCAGCAGCCATCACAATTTGCTAGTGTGGGATTCAAAGTCTTGCGGGATCTTCCATAGATCTCTATGATATACTCGAGCATGTGCAAGAGTACAGCATTGGCGTGACTCCTGGTAGGTGAAGCCAGGAGCTGAAGAAGAGCAGAGCAAAGAGGGCAGTGGCCATGAGGGACAGCTACAAGAAAGTACAACTACCTTTCCCTGCACCCGTGGCCACCAGACCATCACCAGAGATGTCAGTTTTGCAAAGGTGACATATGCAAAGGCCCCTGAAAGTGACAGATCTGCTTTAAGATCAAGATAGGCAAACTGAAAAAAATCAGCTACGCTTTTACTTACACTACTCAGGCTTAAATTTTAAATTCACTTTGAATTCTCACTTTAGTAAGTAACTGGGCTAGTCTCTCATAACTTGAAGGATACAAATCCCCACTTCATTTCTACATTTAGTGGAACATCATGGGAGAGTGGAGACCTTCTTATAAGAGTGTAAGCTGTCAATTTCCTATCATTTTGAATGAATGTTCATTGAGTAGAGGCATGCATCTGGCCATGTAGTGTACAGTGGAACCTCGGTTAACGAACGCCTCGGTAAACGGAAAATTCTGTTTACGAATGAAAATTCATAAAAAAAAAAGATGCCTCGGTTTACGAATTTGTTTCGCAATACGAAACAAGTGTCCCGGTTTATAGCTCCGCCCCTGCATACTGAAGTGTCGGTAGCACGTGAGTGTGTAGTGTGGAGGTGTTGGAGAGGTTTTGGAGCCATTTGCAGCAAGTTGTGGAGCCTTTTGAAGCCACTTGCAGCAAGTTGTGGAGCCTTTTGAAGCCACTTGCAGCAAGTTGTGGAGCCTTTTGGAGCCATTTGCAGCAAGTTGTGGAGCCTTTTGGAGCCATTTGCAGCAGGTTTTGGAGCCTTTTGGAGCCATTTGCAGCAGGTTTTGGAGCCTTTTTGGTGCATCTCAAGAAGTGGAAAGGTAGGGAGCTGAGCTTAGTTGTTTTCATGCCTTTTACTGTGTGTTCTGCATTCTGGGGGTGATTTCCATGCCAGCTCATGTGCTGTGCATGCCTGTTACAGTACTGTACTGTGTGTTTTGCAATGTGGGGTTGTTTTCCATGCCAGTTCATGTGCTGTGCATGCCTGTTACTGTGTGTTTTGCATTGTGGGGTTGTTTTCCATGCCAGCTCATGTGCTCTGCATGCCTGCTACAGCTCATCTGCTGTGCATGCCTGTTCCAGCTCATCTGCTGTGCATGCCTGTTACAGCTCATCTGCTGTGCATGCCTTTTACTGTGGTTTCCATGCCAGCTCATCTGCTGTGCATGCCTGTTACAGCTCATGTGCTTTGCATGCCTGTTACAGCTCATGTGCTGTGCATGCCTCATCTGGCATCCACAGCTGAGGAATTTGCTACGGAGTTCCTGGAGGTCATAGTTTCAGAGGGCTACCTTCCTCAGCAGGTCTTCAACTGCGACGAGACTGGACTCTTCTGGAAGAGGATGCCAAAGCGTACCTTCATCACAGAAGAGGAGACCTCATTGCCTGGCCACAAGCCGATGAAGGACCTTCCTCAGCAGGTCTTCAACTGCGACGAGACTGGACTCTTCTGGAAGAGGATGCCAAAGCGTACCTTCATCACAGAAGAGGAGACCTCATTGCCTGGCCACAAGCCGATGAAGGACCGTCTCACCCTCCTGTTCTGCGCCAACGCCAGTGGGGATCTTAAGATCAAGCCCCTGCTTGTCTACCATTCAGAGAACCCACGGGCCTTCAAGAAACACAAGGTGAACAAGGAGCAGTTGAGCGTTTTGTGGCAGTCTAACCCAAAGGCTTGGGTCACACGCCTCTTGTTTGTGAAGTGGGTCAATGCGGTTTTTGGTCCTGCTGTGAAGAAGTACCTTGTGGACAATAACCTGTCACTCAAGGCCATGCTGCTCATGGACAATGCTCCTGCCCATCCTCCAGGCCTCGAGGAAGACTTGCTGGAGGACTTTAATTTCATCAAGGTCATGTTCCTTCTGCCTAACACCACCCCACTACTCCAGCCAATGGACCAGCAGGTCATCTCCAATTTAAAAAAAACTCTACACAAGGGAGCTTTTCCGGCGATGCTTTGAGATGACAGATCGCTCAAGCCTCACCCTCCATGAATTTTGGAGAGAGCATTTTGACATTGTGAGCTGTCTGCAGATTATCACCATTGCCTGGGCCGGGGTCAGCCAGACAAACCTAAATTCTGCTTGGCGCAACCTGTGGCCAGACTGTGTTGTAAAACCTGCCTCCAGTGCTTCTGCACCTGCACCAGAGTCAACAGTGTTGGAGGAAATTGTTTCCTTGGGGAGGACCATGGGCCTGGAGGTGACTGAGGAGGATGTCTACGAGCTGGTGGAGGAACACGACCGTGACCTAACCACCTAGGAACTGGTGGAATTGCAGAAGGAGGCGATGGAGGAGCAGATCTCATTTGAGGAGGAGGAGGAGGAAATGAGTGAGGAACATCTCTCTTCCACGGAACTCAAGGAGGCATGCCAAATGTGGGTAAACCTACAGACTTTTGTACAGCAGCATCACACAGAAAAGGCTCTAACCCACAGACTTGTGAGCAGTTTTGACACAGACATCATGTCCCCTTTCCGAGGGATGCTTAAAAGGCGCCAGAGGCAGCAGACAATGGAAAGGTTCCTACAAAAACAACCTAGACATGAAGAAGAACCTGCTTGTGTCAGTGCTGCCCAATTGCCCTCATCCTCCTCATCTTCCAAAAAGTGTTGAAATTTTTTGCAATTTTTCATGTTTTCCCTGTTGACGTGTGATTTATGTACAGTTGAAGTGTACTGTACCATGTTACCAACAGTCTGCCATGTTTTAAAAGTTGATGTGTGATGTTTTAAAACATAAAGTTGGATATTTGAAATGTTATTGCTTGATTAATCATGTCCCTGTACAGTATTTATGCCTTTAAAGTGCACTTTATGAAGAGTTTTGAACAGATAAAATACTTTATTTTACTTTTTTTCTCACCTCCGGAACGCATTAATTGGTTTTCAATGCATTCCTATGGGAAACCGTGTTTCGGTTTATGAATTTTTCGCAATATGAAACGTCCCGGAGAACGCATTAAATTCATAAACCGAGGTCCCACTGTATATGTATTCTTATATAGAGTTACTTTTTGTTGTTAAGTATTCAGTAAATAGTTACCAATGCCGAGAACAACACAAAGCTGGTCTTTTAGAAGATAATACAATTATCAGGGAAAATGGGCAATTTATCTTCTGTTAACAATAACCACAGGTGCATACACTTATCAGTTGAGAGCAAAAAGTGGTATATTCCATTATATATTCTTGTTAGACATTTCAGTCAAACAACTGGCCACAAAAATTAATGCTTTAACGAGAGAAGAAAGGGATGGGTTTGATTGTAATATAGATCTATATAAGGAAAAATACATGTGTAATTAAGCACACACAATATGAGCTACTATATTCCAGAACTTCCACAGTGTCAAGGAAAAGATGACAGATACAATTAGAATTAGTGTGTCTTAGTATATTGCTTGAAGTGTATCGGAATCCTATCTGAAGTGTTTTTAAGTATTAGCATATGTTATGCAAAGTTATTTTGGGCTGGTGTGCCATTGTCTCTGTGAGCTACTTTTTCTTGGAGTTTCAACAATGTCTCATAATAACATGGGCAGTTGTTCCCCCACACTCAGGGCACAGATTTGCCAGTAGACAGCTCTAAGGAAGGCTTAGCAACCCCTCAAGGGCTGCTAGGAAGCCCTGCTGTCACACTGTAAATATGTTGGGGGAGAAGGGGGAGGTTGTGTCTGCGTGTATTAATTTATATATGATTAATATTGCAATAGAGCACTCACCATTTAGAGGGAATAAAAAGGTAATATGTTTCCTTGTCCCCCTACAGGTGAAGGCTGTCAAGGGATGTAGGTGGGCGATTGACCTTGCATACAGGGGTCTTACGTTGCAGTATCACTGCATAATTTTTCTGATTTAAAGAAACTGGAGGTATCTTGGAATGTCTTTTGTCAGAGTACTGAAGGGGTGCGGCAACAGCGAAGATCTGTGCAGGACCCTTGCTAGCCCAGCTGGTAGCCTGCAATCTCAACGCTTTCCAGGACTGGACTGGTCCACTTGAATATTACTCAGAATTTGGCAGCTGTGAGGTTTGTGCACATAAACAAGCCATTCGTTGCCAGCTCTCCCCTGTACCCAACATGCCTCTCTAAAGTTTGAAAAAGCAAAATAGAAGTGGGGTTTCTTTGGGGAGGAAAGAGCAGTGGTGTATTCTGGTTTTGTGCATCCATAGGCATGACAAAACTTAGGTATCTCCCCACCTCCTTCCTGACAGACACATGACCTCACTGATGCATGCACTGACACACTCACTTACAGATACACAGTCATTGTTGCACACACTGTATAACCAACACACACTTTCACTGAAACACACATTCACAGACATACACACTCACTCACATTCAGCAACAGACACGCATATTACACTGACAAGACATGCATGCATACTCACTGATGGACGCATTCACTCAGTGTCACACACACACATACTGAACGATACACAGTGACAAACACACATACACACTCACTGACAGACATATACACACACTGACACATGCACACACTCGCTGAAAAACACACACTAACTCACTAACAGACACACATTCTCACTGAGACACACTCACTAATAGACACACACTAACATTCACTAACAGACACACACACTCTCACTAATAGACACACTAACACAAGCACACTCACAATTTTTTATTTTGCTTACATTTTGGTTGATTTATCCCTGTGGTCCAGTGGGGCTGGCTGCAGATTGGTGGGTGGGCGGTCACACGGTGAGCAGTTAATTCGGGCTGCGAAGGAGTTCTGATCCTCCTGCACAGCTCCCTCGCGCGCCTCCCAGTGATGTCATATTCTGGCTCTGGCATCACTGCGGTTTACACGAGGAAGCAGGGGAGAGTGCTCCCTTCCCACCCGCCTGCATCCCAAGCAGATGCCAGCCTCTGAGGGGGCCCAAGTTGGCCAGCCGGCCAGCTCTCTGGTCCCCCAGGGCAAGAGGTTGGCAAGGCAAGTGCCGCCCAAATAAAATGCCTTGTCAGCCTCGCGCTAAATACAGCGCTGGGAAAGAGGCACCCAAAATGTGAATCCAACCCTGCCAAGACATTCATTCAGGTAAGTTACCTGTCTGTTGAAACTATTTGTATTTTCTCGTCAGATTTCACTGCTATCCTTTGGGAGTGCTCAGTGCATCTCTCACAAAAGCATTATTATTGTCATTTACAACATGGCAATTGGGATATATGATCCCCTTGCTTTTCATAAATAATAGTCAGATGTAAGAAATTAGGATGTTTACAAAAAGGTCAGTTGTTCTTACCGTCAGAGAGGGACACTGGTTGAGAATTTAGATATGTTGAAAGGCTGACCTTTCTTTAAATTTGTGGAGAACAGAAATGGAGGGGCGGAAACACTCACTTAACCTTTGGAGTACTGCAGACACTTTGCTCTACAGTGCACCCTGCAAATCCTATTGACCCTTTAAGGGTTAACCTCATCATACCTTTTTTTTTTTAAGTAGGATTTTAATATTTTGATAGATCTGTGCAGGTATCGAGATATGCAGCATCCATTAATCTAATCAGTCAATAGATGACACCTTTGTGCCAACCATTGAACACAGGTAAAATACTGTTATCTGAAAACATAAATATTGATTTGTAGAGAAGCAATTTGTAATGCTGCATGTCAGGTAGCTCAATATGTCTCTAACCTCCTGTTTTCATTTCAGTAAGTACATGACAATTACTGGTAGTGTGATCTTACAAAGCTGCACTTTTTTATTTTATTTATTTATTTTATTTTTTTAATGCTGAATTGTGTGGAGGAACGGGAGGCTGATTTCAAACTCGATATTGTTGCTTGAATGGTAATAAGCCTCTCTGTCCTTGCATTAGAAAAGAAAAAAAAAATGCATCAGGATCCCTCAGTCTAAAAAAAAAAAAAAAAAAAACAACAAAAAAAAAAGTACAAATAAAGTCAGCTAAGTGTAAAATTATGGCTTTGGATGGGAAGATGCAAGTTTAGCCCCAGAGTCACTGTCATTTGCAATCAGCATCAAGTCAGGAGTCTGCTGAGTAACACTGAGGGAAAGTACGTTAGAACATTGCTGCATGTAACTTTCTCACACGTTCTACCAAGACTGGAAAGCAATTATTAAAACATATATGGTTTCTGTGGAGATAAATATCTGCATTTAATAAATCTATGTACAGTAAATATCATATATCAGCTCATTTATCAATGCAGGGGAAATGTCACAGGTTCATGTCTGAATTTGTACAGAATCCAAAGGATTGATGCGTGCCAATAACAGTCAGGCAATCATACTCTACTTATTGCTTATAACAAGATTATCAATTAAAACGTCCTGTCTGCAGCTTCAAGTCTCCTTGTCTTGTCTCCTTAATTGGAAAGTATCCAATGTATGCTTTATGGGGAAAAAAAACCAAGAAGCGGAAAACACACATGGGCATTGACCAAAACTTACAAAATTACAAATTATTATGTAAAATAAAAGAGTAGATCTATTTTAGCATCCGTGTGTATACATTTGTAACCAATGTGTATATATATTGCATATCCAATCTTATTATTGCTAAATGAGGAAGGCCATCTTTAAGTCCTTTTTAGCCAGACAAGTGAATTAATAGAACACTTACTACCTAGCAAATTATTTCACATCAATATCCAACCAATAACTAAACAGAGTTTTACCATTCATAGTGATTAATATTTAACTCTATATAAGGTCAAAGAACTCAACTGGATTGGAGATGTCCCCTCATGTTGGCTTATAATGGGCTAAATTTGCAGTTTGGTTGTGAGCACACTATGGTACATTGTATAGTGAATAAACCTGTGTCTCTTAATATCTGAACAAACCGCTGTGTTAACACTCACTGCTTCTATAACATGTCTCCCTGCAGATTATTCTGGTTCTCAGAGAGTCTCCATGCAACTCACATTTAACATCTCAAACTCCCTCCCTCCACACCCACCATCTCGCTCAGTGAAAATGACCTTAGATTTTAAGTACACACAAAAGGCCATTATCAACTAAATATTGTATAAATCAGATTTCTATTAAACAAAAGCTTTGAATAGTTCAATTTAATTTTCTGTTTCATATCATTTGCATATTTTGACTGATCTAATAAGAATCAAAGTCAGCCTCTTGTTGATGTTGCAATTTCATCTCAAATGCCCTACTCAATCTCTATGTTGTGCTACTGTAAGATACACAATTTGTTCTCTTTGCGATTAAATGAGTGTTCCAGCGGCTTTTGTCTATTATAGAAAGAAGAGATGAGGGGGGGGGGGGGGGGGGGGGGCATGCACTCAATCGAGCAAGGGACATTTCTCAAGTGACAACTCACTTGAGCTTAAAATTGACTTCTCCACCTGTTAAACTGACATTAACCCATAATACTTTCATAGTATCATTACAGACCATTTATTAAAAACAAAAATCAGCTATGTTATACAATTAGCTGATAGCCCTGAACATTTTAATTTTAACAGATTAAAAGATCTAAAGTGTTTGATTATTATTGATTGACTCGTGTTTTTCTTTATTTTCCCGTAATTGGCAGTAATTAGGAGTACAATGTTAGTTGGTACATTAGCATTGCCAACGCATTCCTATGGTAGTGCCTGTCTATATAATATCATGACAAGGTGAAGTTGCAGCATGTAAAGAAAAAAAAAACACAAAACAAAAAACCTCAAAGCTACTGAAATTAAATCACAGTAATTGGTAAATTACTAAAAAAAAAAATAAAACTCGAAACACATGAAAAAAGAAAGAGGAAAAAAAAAAATCATGTATAAACAGCAGAACGAAAACGATGATTTGACACCAAAGAGGCATGCTGATTGAGAAAGAAATGTTAAGAAGTTTATTAAAGGCAATTAACAATAATTGTATCCGTAAGGGCTTTCAGAACAATTAGAAAATTAAGAGAATATTTGGAGTGTGATGTATGTCTTCTCTATTGTTAACGGCATGGGTGACATGGCCATTATTTCATGGAGTTAATTTCTGATTTATTTATAGGTTTTATCTTGAATTTGCAATGTGTTTTTATTTTTTTAATGCTAACGGAACCTGGGCCAGTCATTCTCCTTTTGTAGCAGAGGATCCATTTTTCTGTACATAAGCAGCTTGCATTTACAATTCCCCTGCTCATCCATCTTCATTTGAGGACTAGGTTAAAAAATAAAACTAATGATTGCTATCAGAGAGAAGATGAGCAGCTCCAACAGTGAGAAGTAGCGCTGCCACATTTTCCCAAGGCAAACATTTTTCACTGGTTGGAAATGGCTGGATATACTTGTAAACATTATTAAAAATAATAACTTAATGCTTCCTTCCTGTGACTGGCTGGCATTAGCAAGGTATTGCCAATTAGTATTTCCTTTACGCAATGTCAGCCATTTACTTTATTTTGTTTAAAATGTGATTTGTTCTCTCTCTCTTTTTTTTGCAGCTATGCTGGGGAATTATAAAGCATGGTTGTTTTGTGTCTTTTTTTTATTTATTTTTGTACAAGGTGACTATATGGTACACTGCATGTAAGACTGGACTTGCATATTCAGAACAAACACAGAAAAAAAAAAAAAAACCTCAAAACCACAGCAGCAAATATAGACCATATCACTCCAGGCCAGAGCTGAAACCCTTGATAGACAAATGAAATAAAATAATTTATTATTTATTTATTTTTTAAAAAACACATGGCTGAACATATGCAATAAAAGTTCTACCAAGCAGAGGTATACCTAAACTATATATAGTCCAAGGCATGAGATTCATTCATGAAGACATAAATGAAAATATTGAAAATACTTCCAACACCAGTAGGTGTCATTGGCAATATTTTGTTTTCTTAGATGGATCTACGGAGTAGGCATCAGTTTAGGATTGTAATTATCCACGGTTATAGTAATCAGTGAAGAAGCAGGTGTGGATATATGTCACTGTCGAAATCGTGCCCTCCCCAATTGTAGAGTATAGGTGAGAAGGAAGGCTAGAAAAGGTGGACAGCTATAGGAAGATGCATTACCAGTCCTTATAATGACCGAGCATAACAAAGCCCGCCAAGAGGTCAAACTAGTGAGGTCAATACAACAGAAGTCAGGGAAATGTGTAACTAGTCAAGTTAAGGTGCGAGATTAAGAGAATTCCAATACAGTTTCAATACAGCAATAATGTGTTTTGTTCAACATCACAATACCATACAAGAGATAGGAGTTTTTATAAGTCAACAACCACAATTCAAGGGCACTTCAGGTTCAGCTATAGCTAACTAGGACAATGTGTACAAATCCAATTATAGAATAACACAAAAAATGGCAACATCTTTCCATTGGGATGCAAAGACCATATTGATGCTACTAGTCATGCAGTTTGCTAATTCTTGATTTATCCAATTTTTCACATGTGGCATACGCATTTCTGCTAAATATTTTTTTTTTTTAAAGGGCATTCAACCAGCATTTTATATGTCTGTACCTGTAACTGCAACACAAATGGCACTACTAAAGTAGTTGGCGTCAGCTGCAGAGTCAACACTTTGTGAATTTGTTGCACGGTCAGGAGTTAGGGTGCAAAGCTTTTTTTAAATATAGAATAGAATATCCAGTATTATTTTAAAGGTTCTGTGCTTACAAAGCAAAATAGATCTTATTATTAATTAACCAATATCCAAGGAAATAATGCATTTCAATTGCAGCGTAGGCAAAACTTGGGGAAGATCCTCCGTTCAGTCGAACATGCTGAACATGAAGAAAAGTAAAAAAATTAAGGTAGGGGAATAACAAAAAAACTAAAAAGCCTGCAAATAGGGCCAATGCATGTATTGAACTATATATTGGTGTAGTTAGATACATTTAAGACACAAAAAGGTTAATAGGACACATACCCAGGTTAATATGTACTCGCATCTAACACTCTATCTCAGAATTATTAAGCAGAATTCTTAAGCAGTTTTTAAGCAGAATTAACTAAAAAGGGATGGCATCATTCTGGTAGCAGATTACAAGCACACAGGGGGGAAATGAAGATAAGGATTGTAGGAAATGTTGTTCTTAAGTCACATGTGACCAGAAATCAATGAAGTGGAAAAGTCCTGAGCTGTGACGCCAAGACTTCACAAAAGGGTATCCTAGGAGAAGGTGGGCATTGATGTGTTGCCTTTACTCAGAAAGGAAAAAAATAATGCAGCTTTTTAATTGTGATTTTTGGAAAATGCGCTCATCCTTTTTTTCCATCAGATAGTCTTTCAATATGCAGCTGAATCTTGCAGAAAGAAAGAAACGTCAACTTAAGAAACCATGGTGTGTCTCTTTAAATACAGTGATTTATTTATACTTTATTGATAGCAATTTATACAATTTTCCTGAAACAGTTTTTCCCCCCCAGTTAAAAATAAGAACTTGACATAATGACATAAAAATTCTACGGTTGCTGTATGCAATCACCGTTCCTGTATAGATCAGGCCACATTGTATTGCATTCTGGTGGTGTTTATCAGCCAGGACAATTAATGAATATCTATGTAAAAGCTGTTGGGTAGGTATTGACTGCCTTTCTTTATAGTAGATCGGGGCCTTTTCATGGAGTTCTGGATCCCTGTCTTGACTTTTTGTCCAGATGGGCACTGCCTGAATATCAACACCCCTACCCCACATTTTGGCCTCCATACCCTTCCCATAGAGAAAGAGGTTTTTGAGGTATTTTTTTCTCCCCACCCTTACTGTTCTACAGACTTCTCCTGCCTCTTTATAGTTATGCTTGTATCAATTTATTTCTCCTCATTCTTGTTTGTTTAGACTTTTCCCTAGACTCTAGCTATATTTCAAGAAGAATTTTACATTTCACTTATTTGATGGAACACAATCAATGGTGTCCCTGTGCACAGCAATCTAAGGATTCCTGCTTGAAGAATCTCAGAGAAGCAGAAGGACAGGGGCAGACCTAAACGGCACTGGAGAGAAGACTTTGTGGTTAAACTGTCAACAAATGGTTTATCCCCTAAAAAGTAAGCCGATGTAAGGGACTTTCTACTACCATAACAACTTCATTCCAATAAAGTTTGCATTGTGCCCAGAACATTCCATTAAATGATCACAACCCCATCTTGCCTCAGATTTCAGCTATGCAAAATCAAGGTCATCTGATGTACCTATATGAAGCTGTTCCATGAAGTCATCTGAGAGGGTGACTAGAGCTTATTATCTCTTCTAAGCTAAACCGTTTTGGCATGCAGTCATGTCTTACCGCCACACAGGTAATTAACAAGCACCACGTTTATGAGACCTAGTAATATTAAACTGTGGATGAAACAGATGAAGAAAAAAGAAAATCGAACACAAAGCATTTCCTTATTTGAATATCTCAGAGATGCAGTAAGTAAGTGACTTTTTTCAATGGCAGCTTTTGGCAGGGAATCAAATAAAAATTCTAGACTTTATTGGAAAATAAAATCAGTGGAAACGAGGACCTAGCCATAGAAACAGCATGACTGGTCTTTTGTGTTTTAGGCTGTAAGTCCTTAATCACAGTCCTCCTAGCCCATATCCTTTGTCTAGAATTGTTCATTATGTTTCATGGAGTAGGGATAAAGTACTCTCTCAAGGTGGTGGAAGTTTTGTTATACGGCAATGCTTGTTTTAGGGCAGCAGTAAAATACAATTCCTGTTATTTACTGGTAAAGTGTGAAAAATCTTTATGAAGCCTATAAAGATTGTCTCCTCGCATGTGATCTTACTGAAAGCCTGGGACAAATATGTTTACTAATGGAAGACTAACTGAAAGAAGCCATAAATTTGTCATCTCGTAAGATGAATTCATTTCGATTTAGCAATATAGCAAGATGAGGATACAGGGTGCCAGGGAGTAGCAGAAATTTGCACAGAATGTTTAATTTGTGCAGAAATGAAACCTTTTAGTGGCTAAAGGCCAGCATTTACACTCTATATTATCAATGCTAAGTTATCTATCATTTTCATACAAGCGGGAGGCAGCAAACTTTGTGTAAGAAATTGAAAACTGCCATATATTTTGTGTGTGACATGTAAAAAAAAAATCTAAAACATAAGGCTTCAAATTGCCATTTACAGATTTGATTAATTTGTCAACCGGCAAAAGTCAGCAATACTTTGTAAATTTAAAATGATCAATTCCAGAATAAGCTAGTAAAGTGCAATAAAGAATGCAAGAGTTTGAATTATAACATTCTGTGGTAAAAATGAAGAATGAGTTGATTTGTTGATTTAGCATAGATGTGTACATAAATATATATATATATATATATATATATATATATATATATATAGATATATGTAGACAGACAGATAGATATAGATTTATAAACAAACATCTGAATATATATATATTTCATAATGAAGATAAACCCTGCTTCTGATTTTTAAAGGAGCAGTATAGGGTCTGGAACACAAACATGTATTCCTGATCCTAAAGGGTTAAAACCACCATCTAGCCACCCTGGTCCCATCATGCCTCCCTAAAAATAGTAAAATCTTAATTGTATTTAAGTCTGGAGCTGCAGGCTTTGTCCCTATTTCCTGTAGACCTGCCCACTGCCTGCTGCTATCAGCAGAAGTGGGAGCCTGATCCAATTACAATGCTTCCCCATAGGATTGGCTGAGACTGACAAAGAGGCAGATCAGGGGCAGAGCCAGCATGATTCAAACACAACCCTGGCCAATCAGCATCTCCTCATAGAGATGAATTGAATCAATGAATCTCTATGAGAAAAGTTCAGTGTCTGCATGCAGAGGGAGGAGATACTGAATGTTTGGATGCATTTTAGGCAGCCATGACCCAGGAAGGATCTCTAACAGCCATCTGAGGAGTGGCCAGTAAAGTTATCACAAGGCTGTAATGTAAACACTGCATTTTTTCTGAAAATACATTGTTTACAGCAAAAAGTCTGAAGGGAATGGTTCTACTCACCAGAACAAATTCAATAAGCTGTAGTTGTTCTGGTGACTAAAGTGTCCCTTTAATAAGGAGCCTATGCTTGGGACTAGAAAGGAGAGGAAATAAGAAAAGTGTGTTAAGGATTTATGGTATTACTATAATGATAGAACCTATCATGCAAACATAGGTTAGATCAACAAAAAAGTGAGAATAAGACAGATGTAGGTTCTGGACCTTACAAATCACAGACAACCTCCAAAATAGATGATATGCACAAAGCATTTTTTCTTTTTTTTTTCAGTACTGTTTGAGGTAAAAAGTTAAAAACTGTCAAATATTAGCTATGTCACAGTAACAGTAAACGGTGTAACAATAAACAGTGAATCGACTGGTGCTGGGGGCACGAGTGATCGGGCCCGAATGGCGAGACAACAGAGCCGGAAACCCAGCTTGGGACTGGCGTGATGGGACTCCTCAGTAAGCCGCAGAGCATTATCAGAGTATTCCCTAAACCACACTGGATCTTGAAACCATTGAGACGCCCTTTGCAGTACCACTGGCTACTAAACCTAACACTAGGTCGCTCGTGGTGGGACCCTGTGCAGCCCCGGCAAGGTAGTGTTTGACTTTAAGGCTGAGCTCAGAAATCTTTCATCCATTTTATCTGTTGGGTACTACACCCAACAGAAATCTAGGCAATCTGGCGTGCCAGAAAATACTGTGTTTTAGTCTATACCAGGTAGTACAAAAAATGTTATTCGGCTCTTCCAGTCCTTTTGTCTAAATTGTGAACTATACTATTTACCATCCATAGATTCTTTAGGGACATCTTTTATGTTGCATTTCTCTAGATTTCATAACAGTCATCACATTTTTGACCTACGTGAAAAAACTCCACTTTTTTATGCTTCTGTGATGCATGACACCATACTGATGCAATGTTACAGGACTGTACACTGCTCAGATAACGCTATATATATATATATATATATATATATATATATTCACATCCTTGTTGGCAACTAGTATTAATGCCAAGAGTTCCTTGAAGTTCCATAGTAGTGTTCATGAAGGCTTTTGATCTCCTGACTACCTCGGTCTGTTACATGCCACACTTTTCAGTCGCTCTATTGTTGCTGCCTGCTCTTATATTCTGATGTCATTTAACCGTGTTCTAGTGTAGAAGTAGACAACCTTCGGCACTTCAAATTTTGTGGACTACATCCCCTATAATGCTTACACGCATAATGCTGGCAAAGCATCATGGGAGGTGTAGTCCAACACATCTGGAGTGTCGAAGGTTGCTTATGCCTTTCCTAGTTATACCAGTTCCTACTCATGGGTGTTCCCCTGCGATTATTTCAGAGCCATAACCTTCCTGATTGTATGATTTCTTGCTATACCATCACACATCTGTGTCATAAAAGTTGCATGCCTAAGTTAGTGATTACAGTACAGTTAACAAGCAAACATATTTCGTAACATTTCTCATGTAATCATCTCAGTTTATTAGAAAATAAAATAAGTGAAAACGAGGACATGGGTCATGGAGTTTTCCAGTTTCTTAACATTCTTGATGTGATAGGTTCTATACTATGCCTTTAAAAATGGAGGCATCTTTCATAATTTAGAAGGCTGGCATGTTGTGGTTAGTCCAGGGAAGTGTGGATTGGAAACAAAAGCCTTCCATCACTAGAGTAAGGTAATAAGTAGGTTCACCAATCACCAAGATGAAGTCCAGCAGCCTCAAGTTCCAAACCTTTAAGGTCTGTACTGTTGAAACCTCCCATGATAATATTCCTGTCAAGCAAGAAGAACTGCAAGGGTCTTGATGGCAGTATATTTTGGGGTCAGTTAAGTACAAACTGAATATGATAGCTACAGTTATTCTAACTAGGGGGACAAACCGATTTTACAGTCGTCCTCACAATACATTAAAAATAATGTAAGGGGGGCGGGGCCGGGCCACCGAGCTGAGCGGCAGCCATCCATGCCAGCTCCGGCTCAATGCCTCCAAAGACATCCCAAGTCCCCACCAAAAGCCTAGGCACAACTGGCCAACTGACGGCGAAATACCCAGGGGCACGGCGGTGTGCCATACGCCAAGCAAGCAGCACACCGGGAGCATGACGACCACATGAGGCCTAAAAAAACGCGTGGCGAGCGTTGACAGCGGGGGAGACTGGGATATCGGCCCAGCCCCCCTCCCACCCCCAGGCCAGTGGGGGTGATCCCGGCCCACGAGTCCGACTTCTAGAGGCTGGATAAAGAGACTGACGCGGCACAAGACCCCTTCCCGCACAGGGAGAAGCTGGCCAACGCACATGTTGCAGGAGGCCGCGCTGAGACACCATGGCCCCCCCAGGATGGAGGACCCCGCGGGGCGGCAAACTGGTAGGCGGGGAGCCGGATTAGGTGGTGGATCCGGGGGAAATAGCCCCCAGCTCTGTGAGCCCTGTGGAGCCGGGGTGTGCGGGCCCCCCGGCGGACTGGTGGCCGGGGGGGCGCGCGCTGGCGCCATGTATGAGACCGGAGCAGGGCGAGGTGCAACGGAGCTGGAGCCCAAATGAGGTTCTGCAGGAGCTGGGGAGGTGCAGGGGGCAGTTGATCAGCGGACTTTCAGGGGTGGAGACTGCTGGAGAACCATTGTTCCCGAGTGCCCACGGTGCAGTGGAGCCTCCCGCTGACAGGAGCACGCCTTGGGGGGAACTGAGGGGGGTTTGCCACGATGGGGGTGCCACGATAGGGGTGCCGGGTGGACTCGGTTGTGGACTACCTGCCCACCGTCTATACACTAAGCCTGCAAAACAGATCTGCCAGAGGGAAGCCTAAACACATGCCACCCGGGCAGCAGACAAAACCAAGACGGACAGCTCTCATACACCGGGCGATACAACGCCACCTCCAGCGAAGTGACTCACCCTCCTTTTACTTTTCTCTTGTTACTTTTTTCCTCCATCTTTTTTTGTGTTTTTTGCCCCCAGAGAATGTGGGACCAGTTATGCTTGTTATTTTAAGCCAGAAAACAACGGTTACACTGCCGTCCAATAATATACATGTTGAGTACATATAACTGCTGAAGTTCGTACCGGATCCAAACTACTAAAGCCATCTCACTGTACTACCGCAGCTTATACCCTAATGCATATGCCCCTGCGAGGGCAACTACTTGCTCTACCATAAATCAGTTTGATATATGTGTTCTGACCTAGTAGCAAGGAAATGACAACATGTTTTTAATTACTACATTAAGCTTTTCATGTTTTAATATCCGCAAGTTAGAATTATAACAGATTAGACAATAACAATGCAAACTACATGATGTGCCTGTTACTATACTCTTTTTGGTTATAAATAGGCGAGGTAGATCAATGAGCATAAGACCAGGCAGCAAGGACTTAACGCTATGTTTTTTATTCATTCCCAAATGCAATTCCGGTTATGTGTACATACTCCTAGTTGAAATTGTGCAGGGTAGCACAGATCAATAAGCATCTGTCCTAGCAGCAAGGACAAGGTGATATGTTATTAGTTAATACCAAAAGCTTTTCAGGATTTAATACTGCCTACTTAACTGCCTAATTACTGCATTGAATGTTACTACGCCTAAGCAATCACACAAATCAACTAACACAAGGCACCTGCACAAACCAGCTAACATAAAGCACTTACACAAACCAGGCAACTCAAAACAACTACACAGATCAGCTAACTCAAAACACCTGCACAATCCAGCTAACACAAGGTGACTACCTAAACAGCTAACATAAAGCTACTACACAACCAGCTAACACAAAACACCTGTACAAACCAGCAAACTCAAAGCAATTACACAAACCAACTAACACGAAACAACTGCACATACGGGCTAACATAAATCAACCACATAAACCAGCCAACACAAGATAACTACACAAGCATAACCTCGAACCACACCAGATAGAGTTAACACAAAGACAAGAAACTAGCATAGCAAGAGTTACAAAACGCACATGACTGAATATGAGTCTACTTGCTGTACGACCAATGACTCAATTAATATGCCTCTGCGCAGGCAACAGCTCGCATACCCACACATGTATTGATAATTACGCCTCTGCGCAGGCACTTACCTGCTTAAATACAAATAAGTTTGCATTGCAATTTATGTTGTGAAACCAAAAAACATATTTAAAACAAAAATAATGTAATAAATCTGCCCTCATGAATTAAGTGCCATTTTCTAATCAAGGTAATGCAAGAAATCCCATGCCAATTAGATAGGCATGTTTATACTGTAAATGTTTTAATTTTTTTTTTTTTTTTGTTTTTTTTTTAATGTGACACTTGACTAGAGATGCTCGATACTTTCAATTCCAGATAACTTGAGCTATTCATTATGTCTAGCAATCAGTTTTTATTATATATGACCTGTAGGATGTGATTCATGACTAAGAAAGAACATATTGATGATTTTTATGCACAATTAAATATACGTCAGTGTGATATAACTAAGTGCTAAAACAAATTAGTAGCCAGTACTTTGGTAGATGCATTGCCAGAATGAAATTTCTGATTATGGAAATAAATATAGCAATTAAGCAACGATAAGCTATTTTTAAAGGAACACCCTCTGTGCCTGGACATCTTGATGGATATTACATTTTGTACTAAAATTGCAAACCTGGTTTAATATGCATGTTAAGTCATACAAAGTTTGTGCAAAAAACAGAAAGGCATGCAACCTGGGCCGGATTTCCCATGAGGCCATGGCCTTGAGTCAGCACACTGGAGTGGGGTGGCACTGCTGGACCCTGTATCGTTGGCGGTACAGCAGGAGTGCTCAGGCGAGAGGGAGAATAGCCTTTTCCCTTTCTTGATCTGCACTCATGGTAGTAGGTACTCTACACCGCAGGCAGCCGAAAGAACTGCAGGAGAGCGCGCAGAGATGATGTCAGTGTTATAACCGCACGTGACCTCCTGTACTTCTGGTTACCAGCGGGGGAGATAAATAGATGAAAAATGGTGTAAGCAAGGGGACAGAAGAACATAACAGTAATTTTAGGGGATGAAAAAGAGGAGAACAGGTGAGAGATTGGGAGAAAGAAAGGATGGGACAAGTGATGGATGGGAAAAAAGAAGAGGAGGATAACAGAGTTGGGGAGAATGAAGAGGGGAACAAGTGAGTGATGGAGAGAATGAAGGGGGAAACTAGTAAGGGAAGGGGGGAAACAGGGGAAGAAGTGAAATAAGGAGGAACATTTGGAGAAAGAGATGGATATGGGGAGAGAGAATATTTAAGGAAAAGAGGAGGGAAACACGTGTGAGGGGGAAATAAATGAATAGAGGGGCATGAAGAGAGATATGGGGCAGATTGAAATTGGAAACATAGTGCTAAAACTTCACACAAATATGCTCCTGCGTGCACACACTGGCTCTCTATAAGAACACTCCGCTAAATTTGCACCGTAGCACTCTACACAAGTACACCGGTCATTCACATACAATCATTAACACTCAACACAAATAGCTCCTACAAACTCAATCATATTGCCCTATTCATCCAGACAGAGAATCCCATCTTACCTCCCAGTCATACCCACTCACCCTGTTACATTCACACACTTGACCATATAACATGTCACCTACCCCCACCCATCTTGCACTGATGGCCATCCAGCCACCCATCTAGTCATAATTACCATACAGGCATATTACCTAAACTAGGCACATTGAACATTCTAATTACATACACCAAACTGGCCACATTCAAACATTCAATTACATACACCAAACTAGTCACATTCAACCATCCAATCTCATACACCATGATTCATATTGTTTGTCAGGTTGAGGCACATTGAGAAAATTGGTCTTGTGGCAGCAAAGAGGGTAAATCCGCCCCTCCATGCAGCCTATTTCGACTAAGGAGCTAATAGTCCAGGGTAAAATCTGGGACAGCAGTTTGGTTCCTAGGACACCTGCGTCACATTTTTGTATGGGGATCTTAATAAAGAGATTATGTTTGCAAAACATACTCAATGAATTTGACGTCGCCCATGGCAGTATTTCACACAAGCAGGCTGCTTTTCATTGACTGAACAGGTCATGGATGCTACCATCTTCACCAGTAATTTCTCTGTTGGCTCTGCAAAGCGGCCAGTTGAAGGCTAATCTCTTCATCAACATACTGAGGTTTTTCAATGAACTTATTAAATGTAAAGAAAAATGCTTATTTACACATAGAACATGAAAAGACTTCCTCTTGGCCCAGAGAAAAACGACGGACAGAAATTGGCTAAGAGATCTCAGCTACTTCCTGGTTGCACAGAAGAGATGATGGGATCCTTGGAAAATCAGTAACAATGTTTTCCTCACATGCTATAGGGTGTAAACAAGAGGAGATCTTGAACATAATTTTTTTTCCCCAACACATATCAGACATAAATTATATTTGTGGTACACCAGTGGGCACCAGAGTGCATTTTAATTTCTGTGTAGATAATGGCACAAACAAAACAGAAACAAGGAACACCATACAGTAACCTTATAAAATGTTTGTTCACCACGTTTAGCCTTGACTTTACCAACATTAGCCAGCATTAGCCATACAATGAGAGAAGAAGATTTTTTTATGGGGGGGAGGGGAGGGAGAGAGGAGCAGTAGGGGGCTGGGAGTTTGTCAACCTCGCTCTTTTAAAATTATTTAAAACGTAGAATTTTTTTAAAGATATGTTTTCATACGTTATATTGTTTCATATTTTTTACATTTTGAAAAAAATATATAATTTTAAACGTTTATCCAAAAGTATTAACTAATTTGAAAAGCTTATGCAAAAATGTTTTAAAAGCTGAAGGTGACAATGTCATTGCAGTTAAACATGACCTCTTGAAAATGCAAGAAATAAAACTGTAAACAGTGTTGTGTCAGGGAAACGATCCTGGAAAGTGCCATTGTTCTGTAATTTATCCATCAAAAAAATTGCAGGATTAGTGAATTAAGGTGGGTTAATGGTTTTCCCCAAAGAAAAGTTGTGTGCGAATCCTTGGATTCTAGTCAGCAATCAAAGACTAAATAAAAATTAAAAAGGTTTAATTTGGTAAGTGACTTTGACACAACCTGTGTATGTCTGTTAATTTTTATACAGAGCCAGCCATGAAGAGGTGGTATTAAAGATCTAGCTTTGGACAAAGTATAATGCTGATAATGATTTGTGGGTCATTCTGCAGTTTATTCTATGACAAGTTTTGCTCTAGACAAGGTCACTCTCTCACTCCTGATTATATTTTTCCCCCTTGAGCCAGAAGACATTGATTTGTATAGATAGTTCACCTTGTTTCCTTTGCTGTTTCTGACACACTACAACACTTTGCGTAGAGAAAAAGATTCTCTGTCATATAAATTACAACTTGAGATCAGCCCAGTAAATTATTTTGGAAATTAAGCTTGAATATTAGGAAACGGTAACTCCATTGTGTATGTATGTGATTATACAGACAAAGCTGTCATGTGTAACGAAGCACGGTCACACCATTAATCAAAAGGACCGATCAGATAACTAATTTTGGCAATATTCTCTATCACTAGATGTGTTGGTCAGTAAAAAATGCATTAAAATAGCTAAGGATCAATGCTATGCACTTGGGACCAAGTTTACAAGCTAGGATTCCACTTAATAGCAGTAACATCTCACTCGAGTAGCGTAATATGGTTTGTAATATGCAAGTGATAAAAGTGTACGTTTCTCAAACATATCTTGCACCCACCCCCTCTTTTCTACAAAGCTTGCAATCAAAATGTCAGGCCAACTACCACTCTTTTCCAAAGAGCGGACAGTTTACTCCCTTTCATATAATTCTGCTCAATAAAGTGATAAGATATTTTATTGATATTATTAAGAGCTTTGAACAAACCATTTGGACCTCTAGAATGTAAGCTCATTGAGAAGGGCCCTCCACCTCTCTGTTACTGTACGCCCAGTTGTCTGGTTACAGTTACATGTCTGTTAGTCCACCCATTGTACAGCGCTACAGAATCTGATGGTGCTATATAAATAATAAAATAATAATACGTCTGAAAACACTTTTGATATTTTTCAAGCGGTGATGACAGACATATTGTTGCTAGAATTTACAGGATATTTATTTGTGTGAAGACACACATATTTATAGATTACCCTGAATTAACCTGATCACATACTGTGCCAACTTATGATATGGATAGTTTTTTTTAGAAGACAGGAGTGCATCATTTAAACATCAAGGGGATTATTGATAAACATTGCAACTTATGTGTAAAGCACAATTCTGGTCTAGGTGCTAAAAGTGTGGCAGGCAGTAAGAAAAGTCCATTAGTTTCCATGGTGACTGCTACACTTTTAGAACTTTGCTACAGAACTGCATGCTACATAACTCTTATAGCGTTTGCCAGAAAGTGGCAAAACTCAGGACAAAAGAGCAGAGCTCGAGATCATATCAAAGTTGATTGTTTTGACCTAAGATCTTGCCGTTTGGATATAGACTATAGGGCTAGATACATAATTGGGTTTATCACGGACCACAGTTTAAAAAGGGGAGGGTGGGCACATTTGCCATGTAGGGACCATACTGCAATATATCTCTATGAGGCAGGTAGTTTCCTGTTGATTATATTGTTATAGAATTTCACCTTCCAACGTTGCAACATTAGCACTTAGCTTGATGTTGGAGGATTCCATTTTGTGTATCATAAAAGATTACATTTAACCATTGTATTAAGATTGATTGAAGCCTAACTCAGCCTTATTCTAGCTTGGAACAATGACACAGCCTGTGACATGTTGGCTGACCCAGTAGGGGAACACCATTAATGACTGTGTGTTCCTAACATGTATAAAATGAGAGAGATGCAGCAATGAACCCACTGACACCTTTTATGAGAGGTATCGTGCTGGGGGCACGCAGCGGCACGTTAAGGCGTGCAAACGACTGAGCAGGGAAAAAGGCGGCCGATTTCCCCGCTGACCATCCTGACAGGCTGATCAACTCTGCTCCTACACCCCCCACCCACTCTGGACCGGTGGGGGATATCCCGGTCTCCACTAACCAGTTTCAAGCTACTACTGACGCACTCACCTCTTGTTTATAGTGGACATTTGGTTCCATCTTAGAAGCAACGACTCATCAAAATGGTGCCCGCCGTTCCTCCGGGTACACAGGGCCCAAGCCCACATGGGTAGCCCCAACACAGCTAATAGCCTACTTCGGCTGAAGGAAATATTCCAAGATTTCTAGAAGAAGCTCCAGGACCGCAGGGAGACTGCTATACCCGAAATTAGGACCACCAAGCCGAAAAGCATGCAGCCAAAGAGGAGCAGACCCCTTCCGGGCAACCCTACTACAATAGCACCCATCTACTTCCGGGCCAAGAGCCTCCCAAGGACTTACCTCACAGCATCTCCCACAAAGGCTGAAGATCACCCGCCGACGGTGGCAACCTCCACCACGATCCCCGGCACCCCCCCAGCTGGTGAAAGTCCTGGCTCGCAGCAGCCAGGCTGGAGGGGAGTCCCGCTCTGACGCTACTGCTTGGCCCAAATCATAGATTCTCCTGGTCGCAGTACCATCTGGCCACACAGGGGGCAGAGGCGGCTCTCTAATTAGGCGATTTAGGCGGCCGCCTAAGGCCTCGCGCTTATGGGGGCCTCGCGGCCGCCTAAATCGCCTTAGGGCAGTGTGACAGGTCGGGTCCTCGGTGGCTTGCCCTTAATGCCGCCGGGTGCGAGGCCCCTCCTATGCCTGCCCGGGAGAGCCAGCCTGTCTGCAGCTCCGCCGAGCGCAGAGCTGCAGACTGAGTGGCTCTCGCGATCTCAGCCAATCAGAGCGTTGCCGCGGGTTACCACGGCAACGCTCTGACTGGCTGAGATCGCGAGACTAAACTTACCACGTGGTCTGCAGCTCTGCACCCGGCGGAGCTGCAGACCGTAAAGGGAGCCCACCGGACCACCAGGGAAACAGCCTGGCCGCCCACTGGATCACCAGGGATCCTAAGGTATGCCTCCGCTCCCCACCCTGCCCTCCTACCACCCTCTGTCCCAGCCACCACACCACCACCCCAGCCACCCCACCACTATTGCCCCAGCCACCCCACCACCACTGCCCCAGCCACCCTCTGCCCCAGCCACCCCACCACCAATGACCCAGCCACCCCATCACCACTGCCCCAGCCACCCCACCACCACTGCCCCAGCCACCCTCTGCCCCAGCCAGCCCACCACCACTGCCACCCCACCACCACTGCCACCCCACCACCACTGCCACCCCACCACCACTGTCCCAGTCACCCTCTGCCCCAGCCACCCTCTGCCCCAGCCACCCTCTGCCCCAGCCACCCCACCACCCTCTGCCCCAGCCACCCCACCACCCTCTGCCCCAGCCACCCTCAGCCACCCTACCACCACTGCCCCAGCCACCCCACCACTACCCTGTCACTGTCCTCCTACCACCCCCTGCCCTGTCATAGTCCCACCTACCGCCCCAGCCACCCTCTGCCCTCTTACCACCCCAGCCCCCCCACCACCCTCTGCCCCAGCCACCCTCTGCCCCAGCCACCCCAGCCACCCCAGCCACCCTCTGCCCCAGCCACCCCAGCCACCTTCTGCCCCAGCCACCCTCTGCCCCAGCCACCCCAGCCACCCACTGCCCCAGCCACCCACTGCCCCAGCCACCCCACCACCACTGCCCCAGCCACCCTACCACCACTGCCCCAGCCACCCTCTGTCCTCCTACCAACCCCTAGCCCAGCCACCCTCTGCCCTCTTACCACCCCCTGCCCCAGCCACCCTACCACCCTCTGCCGTCCTACTATCCTATGCCCCCTACCATCCCCTGCCCTGTCACAGCCACCATACCAACCTCTGCTCCCTACCTACCTGTACCCTGTCACTGCCCTCCTACCACCCCCTGCCCAAGCCACCCTCTGCCCTCCTACCTCCCCACTACCCTGTCACTGTCCTCCTACCACCCTCTGCCCCAGCCACCCTCTGCCCTCCTACCACCCCACTACCCTGTCACTGTACTCCTACCACCCTCTGCCCTCCTACCATCCTATGCCCCCTACCATCCCCTGCCCTGTCACAGCCACCCTACCACCTTCTGCTCCCTACCACCCCGTACCCTGTCACTGCCCTCCTGCAACCCCCTGTCACAGCCACCCTACCACCATGTACCCTTTCACTGCCGTCCTACCACCCCGTGCTTTGTCATAACCCCCCTGCCCCAGGGGAACCCTACCACCCTCTGCCCCAGCCGCCCTCTGCCCTCCTTCTGTCCTCCTACCACCTCACTACCTTGTCACAGCCCCCCTACCACCACCTGCCCCACCACCCCCTGCTCCAGCCCCCCCACTACCCCTTGTCCTGTCAAAGTCTCCTACCCTCTCACAGCTCCTCTACCCCACACCCACCCAATCACAGCCTTCCCACACACACGCACTGTCACAACTTTCCACCACACACCTTGTCATTCCCCAACCGGACCCTATCATTACCACACACACACTGACATCCCCTTCACATACACTATCACCATTCCCAAACAGTTCAGACCCCACACACTGCCGCCCCCTACACCCAGCCAACTTACATAACCCCTCCTAATCCTGTCACTCTCACCCACTGCAACCATACAATACTCCTTGCTTTGCCACACCTACCCTATTGCATCAACCCCCCCCATCAACCCTGTCAGACTCACCTTCTCTTGCACTGTCACACTCACCCCCCGACCCTGTCACTCATCCTCTATCAGTCTGTCCCACTCACCCCCTTCACCCTGCCACACTCACCCTATTACATAAACCCTTACAATCCTGTACTCCAACTGTGCAACACTCACCCCAAACCCTGTCACACATAGGTAGACAATGCCAGATACACTCATATATACATATTCCGGCACTTATGTATACACGACTGCAAGGCTATGTAACCATACCCCTCAGTCATGTATAAACGATTGGCATAATTGCTAATTAAATTTGTTTATTGCAAATTAAGTTAGTTTGAATATTATGCCATAACTACAGTCAGAGAGATCATAATGCGGCGGCACAGGGAGCCGCTACACTGCAAGCCTCTGAACGATGAATACAGAGACTAGCTCTCTGTATCCAGCGCTGCAAGCTCGTCCTTAAATACAACAACAGCACCTTATACACACAATGCAACCCCTATTTTTAACTTTAGGTGTTAGTGGGGGCCTCAAGTTTGAGTTTCGCCTAAGGCCTCACAAAGTCTAGAGCCGCCACTGACAGGGGGATCGGTTGAAACAGGCCTGGCTCTTCCCATTAGGAGCTGTTTCTCACTCATGTCAACTGCTACTGTTAATGTCTTAGCTTAATTCGTTTTAGCCTGGTTTTTTCCTATTTTACCTAGAGTGAACCGACAGTACAGAAATGTTCATGTCTTTACATTCAGTGGATACTTCACACATACATAGTTTAAGCACAAGATACTTAAGCGTATCAATTTTTACATATGTTTCATTGCCCGTCAGGAATTGTGCATATACCACGCTTGGCAATGACACTTCAACATGCTTGTCTAGCTGGATTCTCTGCATGCATCTTCCCTTACCATTTAAAAAAAGAGCAGTAAAGGTTAACATTTTTAGCTTTACCAATAAGGCAGCTTTAAACCTGTTTAAGTGCTACTACATTGCTTAGCTATACTATCTTGACTCATTCCTGTTTCTATTATAAAAAATGTGCACACCTTCTCTATTACCCCAAATGTACTGAGGAATGCTATGCCTGAGGATTGCTGGAGGTACCCCACGCTTGCATGTAAAAATCTTATGCACGGCAAAAAAATAAAATAAAAAAAATAAATAAAAAACATTTAAAATGCTAACTGCAAAAGAGAATTAAAAAAAAGTTAATGTACATGTTAAATCAACAGAAGATGCCCTAAGAGTGATTCCATTTATTATTTGGTTTACTGATCCTTTGTAATATTGGAGTATATTATCATTTTAAATAATTTATATATAAAGGGATCTATTGGCCATTGCTACATACATACGTTATGATGACATACACATGATTCTGTTATGACCTTTGTCATTTGTCCCACTCATGTGGCCTAGTTTAGCAGACTCTTTTATCAATGAACAGGTTAATATTGAGGTAAAGAAGGGAGCGTGCTGCATACTATTATCCAGTGAATGTCTTGTGACTAAACTAATATATTTTAATTATGCTTTTTATGGGTGTCTTATATTGGGTCCCTACCTATATAATTACTATTTAAACAGAGGTGAACTAATTGCAGGGGGGAAAAAAAGCAGAAATAAATGTGTATTTCAACTGACAGTCCTAGCTGTGTTTTATTTTTTATTTTTTTATTATAAGGGCTGTTTAGTCTTGATTTAAAATGCCTCTGTAACTATCAAACGTATTTCAGTAATCTATGAAGAGATTACTGTAGATATAATATAGTTAATTGATATAAGCGATTTCAATTCTCCTTAATATGACAAACCTCCAGTGTGAAATATTCCCAGTTAATGATCAACATAAAATAGATAGAGGTCATTTTTAATGTAATTTTAACTTTTGAATTCATCTGCAGTTATAGTGAGGATATCATTAAACTTTACTTATTTAACATTAATAGTCCCATCGAAATGGCAGGGGAAAGGAGCCTTGTATAGCACAGGCTTTCTGAGCCATTGATAGAGATTATTAATAGCAGGTTTTTCTTTCATATTGTGAGTAACAAATGCTATAGGCCTAAAAAATATAAATGAAAAAAATAAGACATATATAAATGTACCAATAGCAAGGAGGTCAATCTCTGTCCTTGATGGCTGAAATCAAAAATCGTTTTATGATTTTGTTTTTTAATAAATAATCAAACCGTTTGCTAGATTCTAAAATGTATCCTTGAAATCGTATTGTTGTACCTCTGGACTACTTGTTATATGGATCTTCACTTCTGCTCCTATCAAGGGTTTCAATTTCCTGGGTATCTGATGTTTCATATAAAATTGTATTCGTGAAATCCTATGCCATACATAGAGTACTGAATTAATACAATTTCAAAGTAAGGAAGCCATATCTGTTTTACCAAGAAACCCGGACATGGTGTGACACGTGGCAAACACCTGTAAATCTAAAAGGGACATTTTGTAAAGGTGGAGGAAAGATAACATAAACGAGCGGGGCAAAAATGTATCTAAATAGACCATTGTGCAGGAAGAGTATCTGAAGATTTGCTTCCTACTACTCAATCTTAATTGATGTAGGGTAATAGAAGGCATGGTTGCAGGCGCAAAGCAAATTCACAAGCAACATCACACAGTGAAGTATATAAATGAATCTTCAAGAAAATTTCAATGTTGCATTTGTTACCCTTTTCGGTAGCACCATGGATAGATGAAATAATATTTCCTTTAAAATGTCACCAAGTAATTTTGCGGGTTGTCATTTTAAATGGAACTGCTGTCCATAGGAAGCGACGAGGCATTTGATACAAAACTATATGAATCCACAGGTCATTAGTTCAGGTTTAATCTTACATATGTATGTCTGACTCCTAGAGCTCACACATATTTTGTCGATGTTTCATTCAAGTGTTTAGAAAAAATAAAAACTACTTATGGAATAATCAGGCAAGAATTTTTTAACATTTTTTATAAGTTTGTTTTAATCACGATTCCTAACATGAAAAGTCAGTATCTGAAGTGATGATTCTTTTCCTGACAACATCTGTAATACAATAACACTGATTACTTCACTTCCCAGGAGATGGAAGAAATGTATCTCCAAATAACAATATGTATCAATACGATCATGGTAGTTGGTATCTTTATTAGTAAGAACAGAATGTTGTACATGAAGCAGGTGACGCCTATGGAAAAAAAATAAGTCTCTGGTATTTTTGTGAAAGGCAGCGGTTTCTGTAGAAACCTTTCCTCTCTTTTGTCCTTTCCTATCTGCAGGGTATTGACAGCTCTGACAAGACTTTGATTATCTAGTCAGCAGGAGTCTGAGGCTTGTCACTTGTCAGGTGTGAGCAACCAGTCAGGCAGTTGATGAAACAATTGGAAGGAGATAGGCTGAGCCTGAAGTGGATGAGGGTCATCAGGCCTGCAATGCTGTGCTGTCTACTAGGGGAATAGTTTACACCCTCATTAATAGCCAAAATCAAATACAGAAAAGAATCAAAAATTACATAAGGTGAGAAAACTCCAATGTGTGCATCCAATGCATAGAATAATTCATTATTCGATAGTGAGACATGCTGGGTACGTAATGTGCCTGATTTGGATTGTACATTCTTATCTTTGGAATGCAGTGATAATCCATCTAGAACGGAGAGGGTTAATGGAACCGTAAACATTCTGCACAGGACTAAAGTTAGTACAGCACTAGAAGTAAAAATTTGATATAAATTGCAGTGTATTTGTCACATCTGTGCAGGTTTCTGTTGATCTTCAGTCTGTGTAAATATATTTTGTTAGGTTATTTGGTAGGTTAAAATGTTACGGTTGCATTTTGTAAAATACAATTATTATTGTGATAAAACAGAGCAGTGAATCAGCTATTGCGTGTGTCATTCCAAGACCACACTTTTAGCATAGCCTTAAAAAAAAGAGAGTAGGTAGATTTTTTATTTTTTTTTAAAGCACACACCAAGCAACATAAACAATGCACCAGCACCTTATGGTATCAGATAAGGTGTAAAGGCTCTGAGTGCGGCTCTCTAGGTTATGACAAACATATTTCACCTAGGTGTAATAAATAATGGTGATCACAATGACCTTTCAACATCACTGAATTGACACAGGCTTTGTGTTTCAGGAAGCCTGTGACCATTAAGAGGAATTTGGTGTGGCTGAATCCTCCTTATGATCACATAACAAGCTTGAATACTGACTGCACTCAGAATCCTTAAAATGACAATGGGCAAGCAGGAGGAAGTGCACAATGGAAGTCACTGGTTGGATTTTTACTTAACCCCTTAAGGACCAAACTTCTGGAATAAAAGGGAATCATGACATGTCAGACATGTCATGTGTCCTTAAGGGGTTAAGGCGGCGCTGTCCTATTTCTTTGCCTTTCATTTGTATTTTCTTATGCCTCTTGTATCTTCATGATTATCCTCCGACCATGCCTCGGGCCTTTGTCTTTATTTATTATGTTGTCTTCTTCTTGTTTTCCTCTATCCATGATGTCCGCAGTTTGCCCTTGTGTGTAATATTTGACTGATGGATTGTGGGTAAATTAGTTTAGCAACTGGAACATAACATTGCTTAAAGGACAACTGTTACCTTTACCTTATTGGATATAATAATTATTTCATCAAGTTTTGAAAGGAAATATATATTTTTTTTAAACTAATTTGAAAAATAGCCATCCCTAACTTTTCTATATCATAAGATCCTTCAGCCACATACATGCACCTTGGATCAGACAGTGTTTGAAAAGAGACAGTCTCTATGGTTTTCCCTGCTTGACTTTCTGCACAGAAGCAAGAACAGTCCAACACTGTTTAATACTGTCTGACCCAAGGTGCAGGTATATGGCTGCATGACTCGTCATATACTAAACGTAAGGAGGGTTGTTTTGTTTGTTTTTTACATAAACTTTGTTTTTGTTTTTTTAAAAATATATTTCCCTTTAAAAAACTATCAAATTAATATATTTTTTAAAAAAATAGTTTCAAGGTGATGGTTGTCCATTACGTTCCACCCATTGCAAAAAAAACCAAACAATAACATCATGCTCCCCATCAGAAATAGTAGTAACTACTTTTTCTTATCGTTAATTAAAACACTAAGGTAAATTTCACAAAAATAAACACAAGGAGAATTTGAGGGATAAAAAAAGAATACAAAACAATTAAAAAAATAAAAAGCCTGTAGAATGACAGTGCAGGTTTAAACCATACTCACTACAATAGTCTGCATTGTGTATGCTACTTGGATTGTCCATATTAAAACCACACTCAGCTCTGTAAGACATTCTTATGACATCACGTCCTATCCGCTACTTCATATTCTACATTTTGCATCTACCATTCAATGTTATAAGGTAGAGAATATCAATTCAAACTAAATATATACATGTAGAAATGATAATTAATGCCAATTAGAAACATGAGTCAACATAATTTTTTAAAAATAGAATATGGTTTTTACATTTTATCGTAACCAAAGAGAAGCCCCACCAGAGCCATCCCAGGAGTCCAAATCAATATAATTTTCATATTTATGGCGTTTACCGATCCATGCTTTAAATCTGAACAGAGGGTCTGTCTAGTTGAGATATGACTTACAAGAGGAGCAGTTTAAAATTGATAGAAAGGAAAGATTTCCGATTATCATGAATTTTATGCCCCTCCGAGAGGTACAAAAGATCATTTTATTTTTGTTGTATACACGGGCAAAGTAATAACCTAAATCCTACCCCCTAAAGTCTTCTAAACCATTACTTAATCCTAACTCAATAGACCATAATCCAGTTTTTAGGAAGTATGGTTTGAGGATTGAACAAGGAGCTCAGCTGACCAATACCTTTGGATCACACTTGGCTTGTCTAAGTCTATCTATAATAGAGCAAACTGCTGAAATCATTACTTGGAAAAGCAATTGAACCATTCTTTATACGAATGTTATTTCCACATTTACAATCAATGACCCTGCATAGATGGATATGTGATGCAGAACTGACTGTGTAATAAATAATCCTCTCTACAGAGAATACAGGAGAGAGATGAATGACACAAACAGATCAATGAACTATCAGCGATGGCTTCAATCTATTTTATTGTTATTCATGCCATCATGCAATCTAAAGTATTAAAACAAATGACTGCAAACTATTGATGTTTGTTTTTTTTAAAGTTGATTTACCTCTATTGCAATGACTGATTAAGGACTTTAAGGACTTTTAAGTTAAAACTCTGCATTTGGTAAACAAAGAGACCAAAATTAAGTTCTTAAACAAAATTACTTATTTTTTTCCCCCAAAACAATAGTTTGGACAATTTATTTCCAATTCAGTTTGTAATACAATATATCATTTTCTATTTGGGAACGCAACCCCCCAAAAGACCCAACTGATTAATTATAATAATACACACACACACAGATATATACCGTATTTTTCCATGTATAAGACAATTTTCCAAGAAAATGGTCTTATACACGGAATGTGTACCTAGCCTCCCAACCGCTGATCCACTTCTGAATGCTGTGGCAAAGAAGAAAAGGGTCCCCTATATGCGTGGGAGCTGTAGCAGACATCAGCACTTACCACCAATGGAGCTCCAGAGACATGCCACACCATAAAAGGAGCAGCCATATTAAGGTTTGCTCCACCTCGGTTAGGTCTTGCTTTCTGACATTTATGTGGGAGGAAATGGGGACCAGGAATACTACTGTGATGTTCCAGCATGCCCTCACACCGCCTGCTGTATTGTGGGAGCTGTAATCTCCCAGCATACACTATAGAGCCATTAAATTCACAGATTACCGTAGCTCAGGGGAGGCATACAAATCAGAAGTGTGTTCTCCTCAGAAGTCATCTCTAAAATATCAAAGTTGTTCTATTTGTTTAAAATGTAGATTTTTTAATTTTGGGCTCAACAAAATAGGGGTTGTCTTATAAATGGGGGGTCTTATACACGGAAACATACAACGTACATACACACACATACAGGGGATACTCGAAAAATTAGAATATCGTGCAAAAGTTCATTTATTTCAGTAATGCAACGTAAAAGGGGAAACTAATATATGAGATAGATGCATTACATGCAAAGCAAGATAGTTCAAGTGCGATGATTATGGCTTACAGCTCATGAAAACCCCAAATCCACAATCTCAGTAAATTAGAATATTGTGAAGAGGTGCAATATTCTAGGCTCACAGTGTCCCACTTTAATCAGCTAAGTAAACCCTAACACCTGCAAAGGGTTTCTGAGCCTTTAAATGGTCTCTCAGTCTGGCTCAGTAGGAATCACAATCACGGGGAAGACTGCTGACCTGACAGTTGTGCAGAAAACCATCATTGACATCCTCCATAAGGAGGGAAAGCCTCAAAAGGTAATTGTGAAGGAAGTTGGATGTTCCCAAAGTGCTGTATCAAAACACATTAATAGAAAGTTATGTGGAAGGAAAAAAGTGTGGAAGAATTAGGTGCACAAGCAGCAGGGATGACCGCAGTCTGAAGAGGATTGTCGGGAAAAGGCTATTCAAAAGTGTTGGGGACTTTCACAAGGAGTGGACTGAGGCTGGAGTCAGTGCATCAAGAGCCACCACACACAGACGGATCCTGGACATGGGCTTCAGATGTCGTATTCCTCTTGTCAAGCCGCTCCTGAACAACAAACAACCTCAGAAGCGTCTTACCTGGGCTAAAGAAAAACAGACCTGGTCTGTTGCTCAGTTGTCCAAAGTCCTCTTTTCTGATGAGAGCAACTTTTGCATCTCGTACAGAAGGTATTAAAAGCAACAAGTGCCAAAATACACACAACACTCCCTGTGTATAAACATATAAAACAATACTTATGCATGTACAGGTATATGTGAGGGATGTCCCATGTAGTTAGTACCTACAATAATAAAAAAGGTACATAGTATAGACTGTACATACAACGAGAGAAATACGGAGGTAATTGGATACACTCACGGATTCCAGAGCCGTACCAGGCTCTGTATTTAGTGCCCAAAGGTGCCTCAAAAGGCTTTGCTGGAGAATCCTGGATGGTATCCCCCAGAGGTAGAAGGAACAGCAGCAGAGTGATGGTAAAAAAATGTAGATTTATTATAAATATAAATTAAAATAATAACTGTGCAGGTCCCATATGGTGACTCACGAAATCACAGTCATGCAGACGCGTTTCAACTCAGTCCGAGTTTTCATCAGTGCATAAAATCATCCGGTTGCTGTTCCGTTTTAAATTCACCGCTATTTTGATTGCCGGTCACATGGGCGGAAGTTCGGGTGGCCGGCGTCTGACATCACTTCCGGTATTTCGGCGCTCATTTTCCAGCTTGATTATGTTTAGTGCGATTGCCCATTCGAGGCTGGAGACTCCATCTTGTGAAAGGGCATCTATTATAGTTCTTAGCATGCTCGCATAGAAAAAAACTTGCAGTATTGGAAGTGGCACAATGACATATACGAAATAGCGGTAATAATGCAATGTTGTGCATAAAAGGACATTATAAATACATAATGTGCAATATCAATATGGGATTAATTAATACATTTGTCCAACTAGAGCAGAAAAGTTTCATATTAAGGATGGACATCTATCATATCTTAAAGGATGTATCCATATAAACAATAATTGCTGAAATACAATGAAATAAAAAGTGTGGTGTGAAATAAAATAAAATAAAATAAAATAAGAAACCTACCTTTGATCAGGACGATGATGAATTCATGGAGATTTGGAATTCAGCATTGGAATCATTCTCCGCTCGTATGATGTCCATCATCGTCCAACAAAGGAAACAAAATCTTGTCAAATTGGATAGGGAAATTAATGAGATTAAAGAAAAACTCCAACCAATACTAGGCACCGAAGAGGTTAATGCCTCCCTTAAAAAAGTCCAAGAAAATATAGACAAACAAGAAGAAGAGGTTGTTGCCATCAAAAAAAGCAAATATATTAGGGATAAGCATGATTATGCTTACAATAGAGTTCGCTCATTCGCTAGGCATAAAAGAAACCATTCCAACCCTAGATTTAAATCTAATGGGTACAATAGGAATTACAACGTAGACAACCAAAAAACAAATGCAAACACATATAAAAAACCCTATTATAAGGAGGGTAACAAACCAACCTTTAGAGATTCTCCTAAAACTAGCGGTGTAAATAGGATACAGCCCCCTAAGCGAAACCAACAATATACCCCTAATTATGGAAGTAGATATAGATCCCTAACAGACGAGACAACTAATGATCATACTACTAAAAGTAAACCTCATGCCCACCACTCATCCCATTCTTTTTTAGTTCAGGATCAACCCCCCCGCCCACAAAGGTCCAAAAGACCGTGGGATCAGGGAGAAGGGGATGCCGAGCAGGAAGACCTTTGGACATTGAAAAAAAGAGGGAAAAACCATTAGGTATCTTTAACCTCTCCAATAAAGTATTAACGAATAAAGAATTAGAAGTCCTCGATAAGGGCCTAAAATTCGCACCAACTAACTCCAATAAACCTTTTAATACTTTCATAGACATCCACAAATTCATTCGGAAACTTTGTTTAACCCCTTAAGGACCAAACTTCTG
Organism: Pelobates fuscus; assembly: GCF_036172605.1. Lineage (NCBI taxonomy): Eukaryota > Metazoa > Chordata > Amphibia > Anura > Pelobatidae > Pelobates > Pelobates fuscus. The sequence goes on from NC_086328.1 coordinate 18,362,536, forward strand.
GAATAAAAGGGAATCATGACATGTCACACATGTCATGTGTCCTTAAGGGGTTAAAGAAACATTTTAAAAAATTCCCTATTAATGAATTAAGAGATACTAACAGTGACAATTTTATACACACAAATTTGAAAGACAAATCCCAGTTTTTTCCCAAAAACCACATTAGCGGCGAAATGAAGGTTTTTGAGAAATTGGTCACTAATGATGTGAGAGAGATATCCAAAAAGAAAAGAAATAACTTAAATTATTCCCAAACTAAAGCGCTGAGAGATCTTCAACAAGATCACAATATTGTTATTAAGCCAGCAGACAAGGGTGGGGGCATCGTTGTGCTGAATGTTGCGGACTACATGGAGGAGGTATACAGACAGCTCAACGATGCCTCCACCTATACCAAACTTAAAGCGGACCCTACTCCAGAAATAAGAAAGAAATATACATCGTTATTGAGTAAGGGTATGCAAGATGGAATTCTCAACAAGCAGGAATATAAATATCTAAATGTCTCGGTATGCCGTATACCAGTTCTCTACATCCTCCCAAAAATCCACAAGGATACAAAGAAACCCCCTGGAAGGCCTATAGTATCCGGGATAGGCTCCCTACTAAGTAGGCTATCTGAATATGTAGATAAACTACTTCAACCTTTGGTGATATCTCAACCATCCTATCTCAGGGACTCTACACAGCTAATAAAGACCTTACAGAATATCCAATGGGAAGAGGATTACTATCTGGTCACATGTGATGTGACCAGTTTATATACTATCATTTCTCACGAGTTGGGTTGCACGGCTGTCAAGCATTTTTTGATGCATAGTAATAAGTTTGCTGAGAGCCAGATTAATTTCATCATAGACAGTATCTATTTGATTCTTACCAACAATTTTTTTTGGTTCGATGGTTCCTTTTTTCTACAGTTAGTCGGTACTGCGATGGGCACCAGATTCGCTCCCAGCTATGCTAATCTCTTTATGTCTCACTGGGAGGGTACCTTCCTCCCAGCTCGAGACATCATGGGAGCGGGTCTGGTCCTCTATCGCAGATATATATCGACGACATCTTCTTTATATGGAAGGGGTCCAGAGTGTCCTTGGATCTCTTCCTGGAGGGCCTTAATGACAATCATAACAACATCGTTCTGACTAGTCAAATTAGCCAAACATCAGTCCAGTTCTTAGATTTGGACATCTATGTCTCACACAATCATATTTCCACCAGAACTTATTTCAAACCAGTGGATGTCAATGGGTACATTGACACCACGAGTTGTCATTACGATCCGTGGTTGCGCAATGTGCCCAAGAGCCAATTCAACCGGATTTTTAAAAATTGTAGTGACATCAAAGAATATGAAGAACAGGCGGGACGTTTGAAAAATTTCTTCATTGAAAAGAAATATGATCCAAGCATCTTGGACCATCAAATTCAGAAAACCGGACAGCTAAATAGAGAGTCCCTATTAGAATATAAGGATAAACAAATAACTAAACAAACAGAGGAACCTCTTCTAATTTTAGATTATAGCGGTGATGCTAAACACATAAAATCTATTGTCCAGAAGTACTGGCACATTCTGAGAACCGATGAGGGTCTTAATAACATCATTGGTGAAAAACCAAAAATTATATATAGGGGTACTAAAAATTTACAAACGTTGCTGGTCAGAAACCACATAAAAACACATACCGCTAATACCAACGTTTTTAATCAAAAACATGGTTTTTACCCATGCAAAATGTGCACAGCCTGTAAAAGAACAAAATTTAAGAAAGATACACAAACCAAATTTATCTCCAATATATCTAAAAAGGAGTATAAGATTAATTCTATTCTTACTTGCCATTCTAGTAATGTGATATACCTCCTCTGGTGCCCTTGTGGATTCCAGTATGTGGGAATGACCACGAGGACTTTAAAAACCCGCATACTGGAACACTTGGGCAACATACAGAGGGGGTATGCCAAACACAGTGTCTCTGCACATTTTTTACAATGCCACAACAGTGACCCTTCATGTGTCAATTTCACTGCCATTGCTCAAAAGAAAAAAGATTGGAGGGGTGAAGATAACTTTAAAGAACTTTGTAAAATTGAAAGTAGGTGGATTTTTGAATTGAATACCGTATCCCCCTACGGTCTAAATTTAGATTTTGAGTTGGTACATTTTTTATAATTTTTTATAACTTTATATTATATTCTTTACATTTTTTATATATATTTTTTAAGTTTTTTATAGAGACTCTTCTTTTAGTCTTTTTTTCCACCCACCAATCTTATTCTATATGGGCTATATTCATACCACCTAGATGGGATCATTCTGTACCATATACCCACATGCTGTTTAATGTATACACATATTTTCTTTTTTATATATATTACTATACTGCTGCTGTTGCTTTAACATTGTGTATTCTTATTTTATTTTATTTTATTTCACACCACACTTCTTATTTCATTGTATTTCAGCAATTATTGTTTATATGGATACATCCTTTAAGATATGATAGATGTCCATCCTTAATATGAAACTTTTCTGCTCTAGTTGGACAAATGTATTAATTAATCCCATATTGACATTGCACATTATGTATTTATAATGTCCTTTTATGCACAACATTGCATTATTACCGCTATTTCGTATATGTCATTGTGCCACTTCCAATACTGCAAGTTTTTTTCTATGCGAGCATGCTAAGAACTATAATAGATGCCCTTTCACAAGATGGAGTCTCCAGCCTCGAATGGGCAATCGCACTAAACATAATCAAGCTGGAAAATGAGCGCCGAAATACCGGAAGTGATGTCAGACGCCGGCCACCCGAACTTCCGCCCATGTGACCGGCAATCAAAATAGCGGTGAATTTAAAACGGAACAGCAACCGGATGATTTTATGCACTGATGAAAACTCGGACTGAGTTGAAACGCGTCTGCATGACTGTGATTTCGTGAGTCACCATATGGGACCTGCACAGTTATTATTTTAATTTATATTTATAATAAATCTACATTTTTTTACCATCACTCTGCTGCTGTTCCTTCTACCTCTGGGGGATACCATCCAGGATTCTCCAGCAAAGCCTTTTGAGGCACCTTTGGGCACTAAATACAGAGCCTGGTACGGCTCTGGAATCCGTGAGTGTATCCAATTACCTCCGTATTTCTCTCGTTGTATGTACAGTCTATACTATGTACCTTTTTTATTATTGTAGGTACTAACTACATGGGACATCCCTCACATATACCTGTACATGCATAAGTATTGTTTTATATGTTTATACACAGGGAGTGTTGTGTGTATTTTGGCACTTGTTGCTTTTAATACCTTCTGTACATTTTGACTTTAGGGTGTTGGGGAACACCTTTCTCACTCCAGTACTGTGTTTTGTTTTTTTCTGTGTAAGCGCCATTCACTTCCCTTGTTTTATTGTAACTTTTGCATCTCGTTTGGAAATCAAGGACCCAGAGTCTGGAGGAAGAATGGAGAGGCACACACTGCAGGATGATTGAAGTCCAGTGTGAAGTTTCCACAGTCTGTGCTGATTTGGGGAGCCATGCCATCTGCTGGTGTTGGTCCACTGTGCTTCATTAAGTCCAGGGTCAACGCAACCGTCTACCAGGAGATTTTGGAGCACGTCATGCTTCCTTACGCAGACAAGCTTTATGGGAATGCTGACTTAATTTTCCAGCAGGATTTGGCACCTGCCCACACTGCCAAAAGCACCACAGCCTGGTTCAATGACCTTGGGATTACTGTGCTTGATTGGCCAGCAAACTCGCCTGACCTAAACCCCATAGAGAATCTATGGGGCATTGCCAAGAGAAAGATGAGAGACATGAGACCGAACAATGCAGAAGAGCTGAAGGCCACTATTGAAGCATCCTGGTCTTATACAACACCTCAGCAGTGCCACAGGCTGGTAGCTTCCATGCCACGCCGCATTGAGGCAGTAAAAGGGGCCTAAACCAAGTACTGAGTCCATATGCATGCTTATACTGCAAAAGGGGCCCAAACCAAGTACTGAGTCCATATGCATGCTTATACTTTTCAAAGGTCCGATATTGTTCTATGTACACTCCTTGTTTTATTGATTGCATGTAATATTCTAATGTACTGAGATTGTGGTTTTGGGGTTTTCATGAGCTGTAAGCCATAATCATCGCACTTATGACAAATCACGGCTCGAACTATCTTGCTTTGCATGTAATGCGTCTATCTCATATATTAGTTTCCCCTTTTACGTTGCATTACTGAAATAAATTAACTTTTGCACGATATTCTAATGTTTTTGAGTATCACCTGTACATACACACACACACACACACCGATAATTACTATGTCTGACGTGTATTTAAGCAACAAAGAATTTCACTGTAAAATGTAATGTCATTCTGTGCATGTAAAGTAATGTTCTTCAGTTTATTCACTGTGAATACATTTGTTAATTAAGGTCAGTCTAAGAAGTGTTTTGTTTTTGCTAGAAAAGGACACAACATGGGAACTTTTTTTCATCCAGTTACCACAAACTTCCATAATTAACTTGTCATTAAAATGTATATTGTTGCTATTTTTCATAAAAATCATTTATTTTCTGCATATTTTATTCCAATAATTAAAGGGTCATCTAATAGGATGCAAAGAGAAGAACTATAGTAATACAACAATAATGCTTAATACGCAGTAAAACAAAGTAAGCAAAAAAAACAAACAAAAAAAAAACATCTACACAAGCATCTCTAATTAAAAGGCACTGGCAATGATGTCAAAATACCTTGTAATACGGTGCGGTCTCCTAACCTCCTGTGTTATGTTACAGAAAGGGTGACAGAGGATGAGCTCTAAAGCACCACGAAGCATAATTTCTAGCCACTCCCCCAAGCTTTCTAATTTAGAGAGCTGGGAATGATACCCATTCCTACCGTGGCCACAGCATGCCTAGGGTGCTGATAGCAATGGCCTTTGGCCTGTGCTTGTTGAGAATGAGCACATTCCAGGTGCTGCACAGCATCATCTATCAGACACAGTTTTCCTTTATTTGGTTTGTCCATTTGTCATCTGATTGCCAACGATAATGGTTGCACAGTAGGTAAAAGTGAGCAGAGAGTGAGGGCTGAGCTGTCAGTCTGCCAGCTCACCACTCATGAATGCTTACACCTGGCGCATGCACATTGTAACGTTCACGGCTTCTCATACAGAAGCACTACGATCAAGGTCTATGGCAAACATTTGATTGGATCAATGTCATCTGACTTGATGACGAAAAAGGAGCTTAAAAGGAGGTAAAAAGGACTGCCATACTGGGATTGCTGTTGGAGTGGGATAAAAGTAAATGTTAGTTGTGATAGGTAAAAGGGTGGCAAAATAAATACAATGAACACAGAGGAATCATTATGGGGAAAAACAACTATTCACAGTACAGTGTTCCTTTAAATGTGTAAGACCTGTTTGCATATATTGACCATTATTCTGAGATAGTGCTGCTTATTTTACTCAAGTATCTTTATTTTCAATCATTCCTTAATATAAATGATGTTAAACAAACAAACAAGACATTCACTTTTGGGCTTCCGGTTTGAGCGCTGAAGCGAACGGACGCCAGCAACGGGACCTCATGGGGAGAAAGGGGAAGAAATTGATGCCACACAAACCCACCCCGGGACTTACAATAGGGGAGATGTGGAGGCAGGCACATGGAGCCACAGAATCCAACATGGCGGCTCTCCATGGCGGGTGCTCGTATTTCTCCGAGGACATGTCCGAGGAAGAGGGATACTCACAGCCTCTGCAACCACCGCAGAAGGCAAAAAGAAGCGGCACGGAAACAGAGGGAGAGCCGATCACAACAGCGGTCCTGAAGGCATTATTAGCGGACCTGAAACGCAGCATCGATGAAGATGTCACAGCGCTCCGCGCCGATTTGAAAGGCCTGACAGGACGCATCTCACAAGAGAGCTCTTCACAATCCCAGGCCAAGAGTATCACTACTCTACAACACACTGTACAAGCCCTGCAACAGCAGACTCAGCAATACGAGCACCGCCTCGCGGTACTCGAGGACGCCAAGCGAGCCTCGAACATAAAGATCAGGGGAGTACGAGAGGATGTCCCGGAGGCTGAACTGCCTAAACTCGTGGAGCGCCTGATACCAGCCGTGTTCCCACAAAGAAAGACCGCAAAGATCGCCCCAACAGGGGTCTTTAGAGTCCCAAAACCAAAAAGCGCACCAGATGCGGCCACGAGGGATGTCATTCTGACCCTCCGCAACAACGGAGAGAAAGTGGCGATTTTATCTTCCCTCAGGGGCAAAACCCCCTTTCGCTTCGAAAACATGGACCTTTCATTTTACACGGACCTGTCCGCGGGCACCCTAGCCTGGCGCAGGTCGCTCAGACCAGTCACCTCGATGCTCCGGACCCACGGGATCGACTACCGCTGGCGGTCCTCTAGGGCACTGACAGTCCAGAGAGGATCCAACATGCTTACCATTCGGGACATCCGGGACGCACCGGCATTCCTGACGGCCCTGGGACTACCTCCAGATTCGCTACCCCAAGCGGTAATAACCGCTGACGACAACGGCTCCCCAAAACGCACCCATATCAGGGACCCAAACCGGATCGCCCCATTCATCCCCCAGAACTCTACGCCAGATGCGTATGCAACAATTACGACCTAAAGGCACAGAGACACTCCCCAACGGAGTCTTGGACCCACTGTTTGGCCCCGGAAAGGACACGATACACATTACCATAACACCATGGACACCAGAGACCCAATGACATGGACCACAGGTCCCTAATGCTAACGAAAAATCTCCCAAACCCGGGCGACATGGCGTCTTTACCCCAATGAGACTACGTGGACAGGCCCATGCAGAGACTCTGGTGACTTCTAGGCACTTATCACAACACTCTTCCTTTTTAATTTTACTCCTAATCGTTTATATTTAATTTTTGACTTTTATGGTCCTTACCCTGACACCCATTGGCTGGGAATGGCCTGTGTGCGGGCCTTTTTCGCTCCTGTCGGCACCGAAAACCAGTCCTTGTAACCTCACACGACCTAAACGAGCCAATGACTCTATGTACCTCTCTATGTCTGCTTAACTTGTGTGCCCTTGTTTGCCCCTATTCACCATAAGTGTGGCTCTTGTAATCTACACTAGTTTATATTGACGCCCCGGTCGGTACTATGCATGTCTATGGTTTCCAGCTTGTTCACTTACTGTAAGGAGGAACCTAGTTTCAGATTAGAGCACTAGCTCACCGCCAGGCGCGGCCTGAGAGGCTACTATGTGGCACGTACTATTACACGAGGGGTTTAATTTATTGTATTATTGTATTTTCGTTTATGGTTAAACTTTACGCTGTATGCCTATAGCTTAGACCCACTGTTTGGCCCCGGAAAGGACACGGTACGCATCACCATAACACCATGGCCATCAGGGACCCAATGACTCGGACCACAGGCCTCTAACGGTAACGGAAAACCCCCCGAACCCGGGCAACATGGTGTCCTTCCCCAATGGGACTATGTGGGCATGCCCATGCGGAGACACTAGTGACACCTAGGCACCCATCACAACACTCTTCTTTTTTAATTTTACTCCTAATAGTTTACTGTTAATTTTTTACTTTTCTGGTCCTTACCCTGAAACCCATTGGCTAGGAAGAGCCTATATACAGGCCTCTTTCGCTCCTGTCGGCACCGAAAACCGGACCTTATAATTTTACATGACCTAAACGAGCCAATGACTCTATGTATCAATTTATGTCTGCTAAACGTGAGTGCCCATGTATGTCCCTATTCACCACCAGTGTGGCTCTTGTAAAATACTCTAGTTTATATTTACGCCCAGGTCAGTCATATACAGGTCCACAGTTTCTAGCTTACTCACTTACTGTATAGTTGAACCTAGTTTCAGACTTGAGCCCTAGCACACCATAAGGCACAGCCTTAGAGGCTGCTGTGTGGCACATACTATTACACGAGGGGTTTGTTTTATTGTTTTATTATTTTATTGCATTTTCGTTTATGTTTACACTTTTCAATGTATGCCTATAGCCTACATGTTTGACTTAAAGACGACACAAATACACGCCACATTAATGGCAGCAACGTCCACTCAACCAACAGGCTCACTGACAATAAGGTGACGGCCCATCACATAGGTGCAGCTGACCTTAACTGAGCCTGTTCCTAATTGAACACCCACAGCTTACCCACCAGACACGACAACCCAGCCAACAAAGGCGACAGGCGTAATGGTACCCTGCAGCGACCACCTGGTGACATCATATATCGCCTTTCATATTACATTTAGTTTACAGCAGGTACCCATTCTTTTCTTACCAAACGTGAGACGCGGGACAATGACTAGCAGGTTCATATCACCCAAGCTTTTCGGCAGTAACTGCTCACCCACAAACGCGTTCATCCCACGCTGACAACCGTACAAATCCTACCCTAGACACACGTTAACAATCACAGACAGACACGACCCATATATTGTTATTCTTTGAAGTACATAACCTGTGCTGAGCTTCTTGCAAGCATGTTTATTATTATAAAATTTGTGCACTACTGACTCATGCCATATGTTGTTTAATCTTGAATTGCTAGTATCTGATGTTGTGGCAATATCGGAACGCATGTACCCTAAATGCACAACAAAAAAAGAATTATAAAAAAAAACAAAAAAAAAAAACACATTCACTTTTGCTACAGCATGTTTAACCCCTTAAGGACACATGACGTGTGTGACACGTCATGATTCCCTTTTATTCCAGAAGTTTGGTCCTTAAGGGGTTAAAGACTGGTTCGTCAGAACAGAATTATTCTGCCATTGGTTCCACTCTAAAATATAGGATAGAGCTTGTGATTGCTAGATAAAGAAAAAGTAGTTATTATTGATTCCAAAAATCCCTGCCTTCAGCAAAATGCATCTTTAATTATCTTTGTAGTAGCTTTCCTTTTTCATAAAAAAAATCTAGAATGTTTGAATCATGTCACACTTTTAAAGAAGCACTATAGCATTAGGAATACAAATCTGAATTTGCACCATGTGCCCTCTCCATATTGCTATATAGGAGGCCCTGCCTCCTCCACGAGTGTCCAATCCAATGCATCTCATAGAGGTGCATTGGGGACTAAATGCACATGCACACATTCAAATGTTTCCCATAGGAAAGCATTGAGTCACTGCTTTCCTATGGGGCTTTGGCATCATGAGACAGAGTTTCACTCTGGCTGTGCCGTGGATGTGCCTCTAGTCCCTTTCACTAGAACAGGAATTAACAATGCAATGTAAACAGTACTACAATATTTTACATTGCAAGGTTAAGGGGTTAAGGAGACAGGGACACTGCACTTAATTGAGAAGAAGTAGTCTGGGTGACTATTGTGTTCCTTTAAACACAAACAAACAAAAACATGCTTCATTCAATGCTTCATTCAAAATTAAGGTATATTTCTAAGTAGACAGCAATTGCTCTATTTAAAAAGTCAGTCCTTCGGCATAGCTGAGCTGTGGGTAACGGAGCAGTGTGTAAGTACAGTGTTGGTACCTGAGCGATGTGTGTATGTACAGTGTGGGTAACTAAGCAGTGTGTTTTTACAGTGTGAGTAACAGAGCTGTGTGTATGTACAGTGTGGGTAACTAAGCAGCGCGTGCATACAGTTTGGGTAACGGAACAGTGTCTATGTACAGTGTGGGTAACTAAGCAGTGTGTTTATACAGTGTGGGTAACTAAGCAGTGTGTTTATACAGTGTGGGTAACTAAGCAGTGTGTTTATACAGTGTGGGTAACGGAGCAGTGTGTTTTTACAGTGTGGGTAACGGAGCAGTGTGTTTTTACAGTGTGGGTAACGGAGCAGTGTGTATGTAAAGTGTGGCTAATGGAGCAGTGTGTGTGTACAGTGTGAGTAACAGAGCTGTGTGTATGAACAGTGTGGGTAACGGAGCAGTGTTTATGTACAGTGTGGGTAACTAAGCAGTGTGTATAACGAAGCAGTGTGTATACAGTGTGGGTAAAGGAGCAGTGTGTATGTACAGTGTGGGTAGCTAAGCGGCGTGTATGTACAGTGTGGGTAGCTGAGTGGTGTGTGTACAGTGTGGGTAACGGAGCTGTTGTAGCGTTACTTACCTTATCCAGGGGCCGGCCGCGGTCCTCTCTTCGAGCCGCGTGCGAGCCTCGCGCGGCTCATCCGACAGCTTCAATAGGAAGGCAGGCAGTGACCGCGAGAAGCGGTCACGTGTCCCGCCTGAATCTAAGAGCGCACCGCGAGTCTCGGGCGCGCTCTTAAAAAGAGACAGTGGGAGCCTAAATTGCCAAAAGGCTCCCATTGGCTCCTGTCATGCCACACTCCCCATACACTTACCTTTTGGGGGTGTGGATATGACAGGAGCCAATCACATTAGTTAAGAAGCTATTTAAACTTACCTCTCCCTTTACTCCCTGCCCTATCGTGGTTTATGTTGCAGTTCCCTTTAGCACTTGTTGTGTTCTGTTGTGTTCCTTCGTATTGACCTTGGCTTTGTTTCTGACTACGTTATCTCTTTATCCTTATCTGTTTTGTTTGCCGGCTTGCTGTTTACTGTGTACCAGACTCCGGCTAGTCCTAGTTTACGCTGTCTCTTTGTGCCCTTGACTTCGGATCGCTCCTGACTCTGTACTCCTCTCATATACGTCGAGTCCGGCCATTCTAAGGTCCGGTAGACGTATCTCTCCTCTGTGTTGTCTTCTGTTTAGCTGAATTCTGCGTGTTGGGGTATATTCTCGTTACAGCTGTGGGTGCACCTGCCATTTCAGACTGTCAGATGCGAGTCATCTGACTCCAGGAGATCGTACAACGATCACCGAGTGCTGGAGCCAGAAGACACCAGTCAGGAGGAAGGGAGGGGTATTGTAATGGTCAGTGTAGGTGCTCTCTACAGGGCAGGCATCTGTAGACAGGTGCCTGCACTGCCTAATGGGAATTAAACTATTATCATTGCCATTTATATAGCACCAACAGATTCCGTAGCACTTTACAATATTATGAGAGGGGGGATTTAAATATAAATAGGATAATTACAAGAAAACTTACAGGAACAATAGGTTGAAGAGGACCCTGCTCAAAAGAGCTTACAGTTTCTAGGAAGTGGAGTATAAAACACAACAGCACATGAAATAGCAATCAAATAAGGTGGGAATGAAGCAGAGCTGGAGGAGAAAGTAAAGTGCTGCCATTTAGTAGAGAGCAAGAGACAGGAATCTAAGGTAGAGGTTACTCTGGGAGGCTTTTCTAAAGAGATGGTTTTAAGGCACTTCTCAAACGATTGAAGACTAGGGGAGAGTCTGATGGCGGTAGGCAGGCTATTCCATAGGAAGGAAGCCGCCCGCGAGAAGTCTTGCAAGTGTGAGTTGGCCGTACAGGTGTGAGCAGAGGACAGGAGAAGGTCACGGGCAGAGAGGAGAGAATGAGAAAGGGCATACCTATGGATCTGTGAAGAGATATAAGAGGGTCTAGAATTGTTCAGTGCTTTATAGGTATGGGTTAGCACTTTGAATTGACTCCTATAGGATACAGGAAGCCAATGTAAGGACTGACAGAGGGGTGAGGTGTGAGAGGACCGACTACAGAGGAAAATAAGTCTGGCGGCAGCATTCATTACAAGCTGTAGCAGGCCAATACAGCTTTTGGGAAGACCAATTAGGAGAGAGTTGCAATAATCCATGCAGGAAATTACTAGAACTATATTATACTATTCCTTTCTATTCACGTGTTGTTGTTTTTCGTAGTTTAATGTTTTTTGAGTCCTAGCAAGAGCCAGGAACCAACCACAGATCTACAAAGTAAAGCCATGTTAAGGTATTCACCATATAAACCCCCATATGTGTGCACAGGTTTGTTTAAACCAGTATCCCAAATAGAACATGCTTGTTATAGGACCTGCATGTCATTTTAAAATGTGTGTTTAATTTCTGTACTGGATATAGAGTAGTATTTTCCTTATCCAGTAAATAAGGAAAATAAGCTACCACTGCCGATACCATGCAGAATTTAAGTCTAATCTTGTGTTACATGTTTGTTACCGCTAATTTGTTTCTAGATACAGTGATGCTTTTGGGACAGCAAGTTGAAATCTGTTTGAATGTGAAAAGTAGGTTTGTTTGTTAAATCAATGTCTAAACTTTTAATTGATATAATTGTTATAATTGACTGTTAATTAATTCCCATGATAGAAGATTTTCTCAGTCTATCAGTTTTACAAGTGCCCTATCCAAGAAGACTGAATAATTTATAAAGCATTCAGATGACTGCAATGTAAAATATATACTTATATATTCTGATTAAACCTGGATACTGAAAACCTTAACCCACTCTGTGGCAGAATAGTTTTATGGCCTTTCCTGGCACAAAGGAGTTAATATAGTATCGTGCAAAAGTAATATTAAAATACATTGTCATATTTAAAAATAAAATTGAATACCCCCACCCCTCCAAAAAAATATATATATTGCAGCATTATAGTTGTATGTTTTACAGAGGTTTTCTACATGTATTTATATATACATTTACATGATCTGATTATTATTTCAACAAGTAGATTATGTCTTGCACCCTCGTAGTGCACAGATGTTGTACAATTATTTCCTGTACTAAATGAGGGATAGTGCATGTTTCACCACTATGCAGATTTGGGGAGATATATGATTCGGTGTGCCAGAGATTAGTGGAAGTAACAATCCTGAGTGGCAGCTGCCTGTTTTTTCCCGAGTTGAAATATCTGTCACCTAGTAATGTAACTCTCACTATCTGTGTTTGTTAGACACAAAAACTTTTATGAGAAGGGTAATTGCTGCTCTTTTGACCAAATTTAGATTCTAAAATCTGGTACAGCTCATTTCTCATAAACCTTGAAGTCAAGCACCATTTGAATACAAGCAGAAGATATTTGGGGTAAGTGACTGGACATTCCCTGTGCAAAAGTTATATCCCATAAGCATTAAAAGTCTCTCAAATCACATGAATACCCTGAAATCTGGCAATCACACAGGCCTGAGTCTATCACCAACAGCTGACTTTCAATCAACGTGACAGTTCTGTCAGGGGCCTCAGGATTACGGTCTGATTGACAGCGAGCAGATGGTGGACGAATGAAGCTGTCACTCTGCCTGATGATTGTTTCTGAGTCGTGCGAGCGACAGTTAAGAAAGAATAGCTGCCCAAGGTGATCTCTAGTTTGACTAGAAGGCTTTTAAATCTACTCACAGAGAGTGGTGTCAGAAATTTGCCAAGAAAGCACTAAACTCTGAAATGAAATTACTATCCCCTTAAAGTGGAGTGACGAAGATGCAGAACGAGGAGTTCAGTTGTTTAAAAATTCCATGGGGAACAGCTAAGCAAGTAGACTTTTCTGACTACAAAGAAACTACTGCAATAGGCTGGGCGATCTTTTTCTAGTGAAGTTCTTTTGTTCCTATCTTGGAGCTGTAGTGATTTCTAAAACCTGGCTTTTAAACTCTGCTGAGCATAGTGAATTTGCTCCAGGCAGTATAAGGTGACGCAGCACTGCAGACAAAATCGCACTGATTTAATAAAAAGTCTACAAGACAAAGCACACTAGTTCAGCAGGGTTATAAAAAAATAAAAGAAGAAAAACTTATTTATTTTTTTAAGATTAAACACAAGAGAGTATGTAGAGGTAAACGTGAAGTTTGACTGAAGCTGGTGGCTAGTAAATAATATATTCCTAAAGAGTGCTATGAAGACATGCCTAGCTGTACATGATACAAGTCAATATATTTTTCACACTGAAAAAAGAAAACATATTTAGCAAAGCTGAGCTGATGTTAGCTTGTAGACCTGATGTGATGTAAAGCAATGTGTTTTACATCCCCCCCCCATGTTTGTATGTAAAATAAATTGATGCATATAATCATCTTCTACGCTGTCAAATTTGTATTTAATAGAATTGATCATCTACCCAGTGTTCATGAAAATACACACAAATGATAGAATCAGCAGGACATCATATTAGCAGCATATCTGCTTCATGCTCAGGAACACATAGTCCACCTCATTCCCTCACCCCTGTCTCTCCTTTTCAATTCTGTTTTTAGTCTTACGGAACCTGCAAGTAGTGACTGCACAAGAAATTAAAAAACAAAATAATAATTCTATTGACAATACTAAATTTGCAGTCATGATATATGTATTTGAGCATCTTTCAGCAGTACAAAATATAGTGCAACATAAAAATAACATGTTAGACTTCCCAAGTGCTTCCATATAGCATATGTAGGGTGGGTATCTATCTTTCTAAGGAAACTCATACAGATAAAACTCTATACACTCCTAAAGACCTGGGAGAAAATGCTAGGACTCTTGTTCCGATTACTGCTGTGTACTATAAAACAACAGCAGCATATCACACAAAGTGTCTTATTGCAATGCCAGCGATATAGAATTAGTATATAAGGATATATGTACACACACACACACACAGACAGGCATTGTGGTTTGGCCAGAATTGGTTTTGTTTGGATAGTGAAAATTTGTAGGCTGATTTACAAAAAAATTAGAACTTCTGCAAATCAATGACCTATAAACATAACTATTGTAGTCTCAAAAATCGTCACATGGAGAACATGCAGCTTTCTGTGGGATGATTAATAATTGTCACCACACAGTGATCCATAATGCATTACTCCCCTGTAAAGCTTCTAGGATATCAATCTCATGTGTCTGAGAGGAGACAATAGTGCTCACTAACAAGGAGGCACCTGGTAGGACAACATTTCAATTATTATAAATATAAAGATAATTTTAGGAAGCAACAACACAAGGCAGGCCATAAAAAACAAAAGTGCTAGGTGATATCTGACAAGAGAGGCAGAACGAGGGAATGTGTGTGTGTGTGTGTGTATATATATATATATATATATATATATTAAAATAATTATGTCAAAGTGGAAACCAATTCCACAGAGATGTGCAGTGGAATATTGACGTGTGATTAAACAAATCAAAATATCAGAAAATAGCCTTTCAAAAAAATAAAATAAAAATAAATAAAGCCAGTCTCACATACCCTGAATTAAAAAGCAGCAAGCAGTGTGGTTAATTATTTACATACAAAACTGAATTCATACTGACAGACAGGCAGAACGACACAAATATCCCAGTCCACCTCCGCATACTTCTTACGTCTCATTTTCTGACACAGGTCATTGGTGATTATACCAATTTTCCATATAACAAATATATTGGGCCTGTAAGATGGCACCTCATCTGGAAGCTGCACGGTTAAGTGCAATCTGCAGATTAACTTATGTGCTGCCATGCTCTCTGGGGCCAAGGAAAACAAAAAGCATTGAAAGGATGAATAAATGGGGACAGACAAAACTTGAGGGGACTGACACACATGTAAAAGGGATTGGAGAATGGGTAAATATGCAAGTAAGGAGGAGATGTGGAGGGAAAGATAGGAGGAGGTAAAAAACTTGGGGAATAGAATGAAAGGGAAGGGCAAAACACAACATTTACTTCACCAATAAAAGATGCATCTGTCATCAGACACAAACTACATGCAGACACTCCCTCCGTTTAATTTACAGGGTTATCCTACTTTAGTGATTAACTGATATTTTTCGAGTTTGGCTATAGTGGTCCTAAATTCACTATGAATTCTGACTTTAGTGCATAACCATATTAATGCTTGAATTCACCACTTTGAATATAGAACCCACAACCCAGACAATCCAATATATTATACACACATATACATACACACAAACATATACGTACATTCACACACATCAACACTGAACAAGAATACACACTTCATTCAGATTTATACCACAGTAAGCAAAAGAAAAATGCATTCACACTCACTTTTACAATTTTTTAGTAAAACTAAGTGTTCCATTCAACCACTGCATTCACATACAAGCACTAGTCACCTATAATTATTCACAAATGGATAACTGCATTTACAAATCCTGAAAACATACACAAATGCCTACATTCACAAACTTACAATACTAACACGGACAGAATGCACTTACACACTTTTAATACCTTTCAATGCAACTTTATCACACATACTGACACTGACATAGTTGATAAGCAACAATGCATTGCTTGTTCCGGTTTTGAAGAAAAAAATGCTACAAATAATTTGGAAAACAAACAAACACCCAAAACATTTAGACGTTATTTCCACAGCCATGTGATTGGGGCTGCTCTAGTATTTTTTTTTAATACGAGGTGTATCTGGAAAGTATCCAGCCGTGTAATATGAAAAATATAGGCATTTATGAAGAAGATACAAGAAACATTGTACGTAGGACATTTACTTCTTAGTCCCCTTCAAAGTAGGCACCTTGGGACCTTAAACTGTTCTCCCAACAACTCTTCCACTGTTCAAAACACTCTGCAAAATCCTTTGTTGAAATTGCTATCAGCTCCCTCGTCGTAGTTACCTGAATCTCATCGATGATCTGAAATCAGATTCTCAGCCATCTTTGAAACATTTGTGCCACTATTTTATTTTGCGTTCTACTCATCACTTGGTCCTTTGCGCGTATTTTTTTCCCTTTCTACTGTCAACTTTATTTTAAAATGTATTTTTATTGCTTATCTTGTGCGTAAACAAAGAGATACAATATGTGTGTCTGGAACCTTGCCGGGCACCTAATCTACAAAAAATGTTCACATTTCCAACTTTTATCAACATGACAACATTATGGGCCAGATATGAATCGAAGACAAGCAATGCTTTACCCCTTAAGGACCAAACTTCTGGAATAAAAGGGAATTATGATATGTCACACATGTCATGTGTCCTTAAGGGGTTAAACATGCCCACATTATTCCTCCAAAATTTCAGAGGTATAAAATCAAGACAATAGGTACCCTGAGGGGTGTGCCAGTAAGTTGCTTTACTGTTGATGAACAAAATAGGTGCACCTGCCCAGAAAGGAGGAGGGCCAACCACAGGAGAGGTGTGCCAGCCCAACATAAACGTACACCAGGCAGACAAATAGACTCCTAGCGAGCCCCATTAATGGCAGAACATGCTGACAATGCTGCGGAAGTGCTCTTTGCATGGTCCTTGTGTCCTTAAAACAGAGCAAGAATATCCAATGATGCACTCACACTGTGCTGGCTGGGGATCGTTCCTTGATCTCCCTATCTGTGGGATATCAGTGAGCAATTAAGGAAAAGACCCTTGAACTGGAACTGTTCAGACATAAGTCATGTCATGTGCATCGTTTTGTACTGCTAATAATGCAATGGGAACTCTGGCAATGTTTGGTATAATAGTATGTGATAACACAACAGGTATGAACACTTTGAGTTAGTACTGAACAATTCACAGGAACCAGCTATCCAAGGCAATTTTTTTATGCGGCTGAATTGTGATAACCTATGCTGATCTTTTCAGATACATCCCTTGCGGTCTTCAAAATAACTTGCATATGTAATCGGCCTGCTTACAGTGTTCCATTGTTTGCATCTGCGTAGCAAAGGTTTATGGATAATGCACATCTGTAGGAGGAGCCAATGTGCAATATTTATATTTTTACAAATATACATGTGCCTCAAGAATTATGGCTAGGATTTCTTGCATGATTTGCTATCAGATGCAGTAATTTCACTCTGATGTGTGGTTCGTTTTATGTAGTAAATATATGCATTCAACTGAAACCAATTAACTATTTCAGCAAAAGGAACAGAAATTAGTAGAATCAAATTGACAAAACATTTACGAGCCAAAATTCACCTTGCTGACAATGTCGAACGAATCCTTCATGTTGTTATTAGTTGTAAATTTATATATATATTTTTTTCCTTTCATGTCCATTAATGGTAGCAATGCTTCTCCAGTGAATGGTCATTATTACAGACAGCAATAGGAACATAAATTAACTGATAATGAAAATGTCAATTGTAGGTACAGTCTATCACACTGCATGCTGATAAGGGCGACCTTTTCCACTGTATGCAGTCTGTGTCATGTTTCTGGAAGTCTAACATGTAAGGTTAAGCTTTCTTATTTATGGCAAGCTTGAAACAGAAGCCTTTGAACAGTGGAATTTGAATTCACATGCTTCGGTGTAGTAGTGTCTCCCTCTTGAATTGTACAAGGTCAAAAACAACGGCAGGAATAATGTTTGTTTTTGCGTTTTCTTTTTTGCCTTATAAAGTAAGAATCCCCAAATTTGAAAAGATGCAGCCTCATGTACTAGCTGTACCCTATGGAAGCATCTAGAAAACGTTTCCTTTACATTTTCCATACATTATCAGAACAAGAGCAACCTACCAATTTTGTGGTGTGTGTTATTACCAAAGGTTGGACCACGGTGGTAAAGAGTACAGAGAGATAAATATTGTCTTGTAGCCCATGGAACAGCGCAGTCAGGGGAGTGGGCCTTGACAGAGCCAGGAGTAGGCAGGGGAGTAACCAGTTAAAGGGGTGTGGTTATTGGTAAATGGGGGTTGGACTATAGGAGTATATTAAGCGGCCATTTTATGACTAAGGGACATTTTAACTAAACTGACACTTACCTGGTAATTGTTTTTGGCAGGTCTGTGTTGGTTTTTTCTTTGTCTTGCAGATCATGGCATCGATGGAAGAAATCCTGGAGGGAGTGAGAGCTGCTGTGCGCGATAGAGGACTGGCCTGGCTTCATGAGCAACTGGGGGCTCAGGGTCCCCCCCCTACAACCCCTGCGGCGGCAGCACGGCGTTCCATGAGGAGGGCGAGACCGCCCCAGCGGCTGAGCCCAGGCATGGAGCCCGAAGTCGGCAGACGGAGGAGCCCGTCAGCGGAGTCTATTGGGGCCTTGGATGAGGTAGCGGGCCCCAGCGGAGTGGAGGTACCGCGGCCGGCACCGTCGGTTCGACGCGGTGCTGGCCGGGCGCGGGGAGCAGCTAGGCCGAGGCCTACCACGCGGTGTGCGCCCCGCCGGGAGGCGGCAGGCGGGACGGTTGCGGCTGGAGCCAGGACCCAGAGCAGATCGGATGGTGGAAGCAGTGAGCGGTTGCGGCCCGGTGAGTCAGGGAATGGCGCTGGGGCTGGGCAGCGGGCGGGGGGCAGAGCGGAGGCCTCTAGTGATCAGGCGGTCCCCCTGATGGCAGGGGGAGCCCCTGGGCAAGGGGACACATCGGGAGCGGCCTCTAGTGGGGCCAGGTTCAGCACAAGGGACTCAGACGGCGGGTCCGCTCAGCCAGGTACATTGGGGCCAGCAGGGCCCGCGGCTTTAGCAGACAGGAAACGCCAGGACAGACAGGCGGAATCCCCAGTTCGCAAGGCGGCCCAAGAGGGGCCAGGTTCAGCGGGTCGGGATAGCTCCCAGGACTCAGCTCAGGGCATGGAGACAGGACGGGCTGGGGGAGAGCGGGAGGGCCGCAGGGGCGGCTCCCAGGGACCGAGGGGTCTCTCGCGGAGCCCTAGGCCGCATCGCAGCAGGGAGCAGCGCGGCGTCAGTGCCAGGCACGACAGGAGGCAGGCTGACGGGTGGAGGGGTAGAGAGAGGAGCAGGTCCGCAAGCAGGTTTAGCAGGAGGAGATCGGCCTCAGGGGAACGGAGGTGGAGGCAGCGGCGCAGTGCGTCTGGGTCATCAGGCAGGAGCTCGCCAGGTCAGCGGCGCAGCGCTTACGGCCGGGAGGGCCAGGCAGGGAGACGGGATAGGGTGCGGAACTACAGGCAGGAACATAAGGAGGTTGGGCGGGTATGTGATCATGTGGACACACTACCCAGGTGTCGTTCTCCTTGCAGGTCTCGCAGCACTACACCCGCGGTCCTGAGGCAGGGCCAGGCTGACGGGAGTCGGCGCCAATTGGATGCTCCGGAGCCAAGCATGGCGGACGGACGGGAAACGAACCCACAGCCTTCTGCGGCTTCGGGCTCAGGCGGTGAGTCAAATGTTACACCCAACGCAGGAACACTATTGAATTGCTTAAAATCTTTCTTAGATTCATGGGCGGGTGGGGAAATGGCTTCACCTCAGTTTGGGAGAGTGTGGACGTGTGAGAAAGGCCAGGGGTTACAAGGTAGGGCCGTGGGCCCAATACCGGATAGCGAAGTGGGGTTATCTGTGTCCGAAACTAGTAAGGAGTCGGGGGAAAAGATAGGTATTGGGGGCGAAATTACCGACGCTGCGCGGCAAAACGTGCACGTGTCTTTTTCGGGCCCATTAGGTTGTCATCTGAAAATGGACATCAAGGAGAAAATTTGGAAGGGTGAGTTTGTAGAGGTTTTTTCCTTGCTCCCGCTGGAGGAGTTCTTAGACATGAAAGAGGAGGACAAGAAGGACGCCAAGAAGGAGGAGGAGGAGAAAAAGCGTAGGTATCGGAAGATTCCTAAAACGTTTGGGAACTGGCTGCGGGCTTTTTGTATCCTGGCCAGCGTGATAGGGGAGAAGTCGCCGGAAAAATGCTCCCAATTGTTTTGCTACCTAGATGGGATTGGGGAAGCGTACCGGACCTATGGCGGGGTAGCCTGGTGGCGGTACGACGAACAATTTCGCCAGAGGTTAGCGGCGAATCCCAGCATGCGGTGGGATCAAATGGACCTTCCCCTCTGGATGCGGCTCATGATGGCGCAAAAGGCTGCGCCCTTTCAAGGGACGGCCGGTGCGGCCACTGGGGGACCTGCATCGGCCGGGCAAAAGAAAGGCTTCTGTTGGCTCTTTAACGAGGGCCAATGTAAGTGGGGTACGTCGTGCCGGTTTAAGCACGAGTGCTCAGGTTGTGGGGGTGCACATGGAGCCAGTCGGTGTTTTAAGCGAGGTAAGTCTGCGCCAGGAGCGGGAGCCGTTGGAGCGCCGGCCCCCTCCGCTGCCGCGGGGGGTAACCCCGGTGAAAGTAGGCGAGATGCTGCCGTGGCTAAAACAGTACGGTAACCGTCAGGACGCTGTATTCTTATGGCAAGGCTTTACGGAGGGTTTTTCAATACCGTTTCAGAGTAGGGATGTGGGGAGGTTATGCAGTAACCTCAAGTCGGTGGGTGAACACCCGGGAGTTGTGAGGGACAAGTTGCTGAAGGAGGTGCAACTGGGTAGGATGGCAGGGCCGTTCGAGGCTCCGCCGCTGCCTGACTTGAGGGTATCCCCGCTGGGGGTAGTCCCCAAGAAGGAGGCGGGTAAGTTTAGGTTGATTCATCATTTATCATTCCCGAAAGGGGCGTCAGTAAATGATGACATCGATGAGGCCCTGTGCTCCGTATCGTACGCATCATTCGACCATGCTGTCGAGTTGGTTCGGAGAGCAGGGCGAGGGGCTTTGATGGCGAAGGTGGATGTGGAGGCAGCATTCCGGCTCCTTCCTATCCACCCAGACTGTCACCATTTGTTAGGGTGCCTTTTTGAGGGTAAGTTTTTCGTGGACCTGTGCCTACCCATGGGTTGCTCCATTTCATGTGCGTATTTCGAAAAGTTTAGCACGTTCCTGGAGTGGGTAGTGCGCAGGGAATCGGGTGGGGGTACGGTGGTCCATTACCTGGACGACTTTCTGTGTGTGGGCCCGGCTGGGTCCGACAGATGTGCCCAAATACTGCGGGTGTTCCAGAGGTTAGCCCAACAGTTTGGGATTCCTCTGGCTGAGGACAAGACTGTGGGCCCGACCGAGTGTCTGAGTTTTTTAGGGCTGGAAATCGACTCGGTCGTGGGGGAATGTAGGCTGCCGGAGGAGAAGCTGAGGGTGCTCCGCCAGCAGGTGCACGCGATAAAGGGCGCTAGGAAAGTTACGCTTCGGGGACTGCAGTCCTTGCTCGGCAGCCTTAATTTCGCTTGTAAGGTGATCCCTATGGGTAGAGTTTTTTGTAGATTGCTGGCTAGGGCTACCTGTGGTGTCCGTCTGCCGAGTCATTACATCAGGGTGTCGGTTGGTATGAGAGAGGACTTGGACATATGGGACCGCTTCCTCACTGAGTTTAATGGACGGGTGTTTTTCAGGGATGCGATGAAGGCTTCTGGCGACGCCGGGCTGTTTACGGACGCCTCGGGGAGCGTTGGCTTTGGGGCTTACCTTGGGGGCAAGTGGTGTGCCGAGGTTTGGCCTGCGGCTTGGTCCGAGAGCCCCTTGATTCGGAACCTCGCCTTTTTGGAGCTTTTTCCAGTTGTGGTAGCGGTGTCACTATGGGGCGAGGAACTCAGGGACAAGAAAGTTATCTTCCACTCTGATAATATGGCAGTGGTACAGGTAATTAACAGTCTATCGGCTTCGTCCCTGCCAGTGGTTAGGTTGTTGCGGCAGCTAGTGCTCTTGTGTATGTCTTGGAACATTGTCTTCCGGGCACGGCACGTGCCGGGCCTGCTGAATGTGGTTGCTGACGCTCTGTCTCGTTCGCAGTGGGTGCGGTTCCGGGAAGCAGCGCCGGACGCGCAAGCGACAGGGCAGGCGTGCCCGGAGGAGATGTGGCGGCTCGGGACGTTGTGCTTGGGCGATACATAAGGAGCTCACTGGCGCCGGGGACGTGGACCGCTTATACTAAGGTTTGGTGTGAATGGGAGGAAATGTTGTCCCAGGCGGGTGCAGGCGATTCTGCAGCCAGTAGGTTGGATACGCTGTTGTGGCTTCTTTGCAGGTTGGTGGCAGGTGGGTCGTCCCCTTCTAGGGTGGAACGCTACATGTCTGCGTTAGCCTTCCTGTTCAAGTTTAACGGGTGGGAAGACTTGACGAAACATTTCTTGGTGAAGCAAACTTTGAAGGGTTTCAAGAAGGGCAGGAGGTCTGTGGATACGAGGAGGCCTGTGTCCTTTGCCACCCTTCAAGGGTTGGTGGGGTTGTTGAACGAAGTGTGCAGTTCGGCATTTGAGGTAACTTTGTTCTCTGTGGCTTTCGTGTGGGCTTTCTTTGGGGCTTTTCGTATTGGCGAATTGGTGAGCGCCAATAGGTCGGGGACATCGGGCCTCCGGTATGAGGATGTGGCTATAGAACAGGACAAGGTCGTGATTTGGCTCCGGCGCTCGAAGACGGACGTCTTCGGAAAGGGTAAGAATGTTGTCCTGTCCTCGCTACCAGGGTCCCCGGTGTGCCCGGTAGCGTGTGGGGACGAGTTTTTACGGGTTCGCCCGAAGGTTGGTGGTTGCTTCCTGATTCACGAGGATGGGAAGGCGCTGTCGCGCTTTCAGTTCTTGCGAGTCTTCCGCATGGGGTTGACGAGATTGGGCTTGCAGCCCGGACAATTTGGTACGCACTCCTTCCGTATCGGGGCTGCGACTGAGGCGGCACGTCTAGGGCTGGGGGAGGAGCGGATAAAGCAGATTGGGAGATGGGAATCCATCAGGTTCCGTGCATATGTAAGGCCGGAAAGGTTGGTGTGAATGGAATGTTGTGGATGTGGGTAAAGGGTGCTCTGCCGGTTAACTGAATTTGTTTCCTTTCAGGCTTGGTCGCTTGGCTGGTGGGTCACTCGTTTGTCTACTGGGCGGAGAAGAGGACCGCAGTTCGGAGACAAGGCACACAACTGGGTTTTCTTCTGGACACAGTGGACCTTCGGTGGTTTGGTTTTCGGGGTTTCAGCTGGCAGAGTATAAGTGGTGAAATTTTTGGGATGTTGTCCAGGGGGTTTGCCCCAGATATACTGTTGATTCACGGTGGGGGCAATGACTTAGGTTTGGTCCCCCAGAAGGTGTTGGTCAGGAGAATGAAGAGGGACCTGGATAGGGTGAGGGCTCTGGTCCCAGGAGTTACAATAGTGTGGTCTGAAATGGTGCCGCGGTTGAACTGGAGGCATGCCAGGGACCCGGCGGCTGTGGCACGTTGCCGTGGTAAAGTAAATAAGGCCATGTCGGTCTTTATTAGGAGAATAGGGGGGGTCCCAGTGAGGCACTTTGAATTGGAGGGCGGGTTGCCCGGTTATTTTAGGCGGGATGGTGTGCACCTGTCTGATGTGGGGTGCGATCTCTTAAATTTAGGTTTCCAGGAGGGTATTTCCAAAGCCCTATTTATGTGTGGTGGGGGTCGCTCGAGACGTTAAGGGTTCAAGTCTCTTGCTATGGCGGGATAGGGCTTGGGTAATTGGAAGGTAGGAGGAGTATAAATTGGTTAGGCTGGATTAAACTGGAGTGTGAAATGGTTTGTGGGTTCGAGCTCATCGGTGGCTCCGAACCAGGTGGTGTAGGGGGGTCTCGGTACACCCCTACAGTTTAAAAAGTTATGGATATGGGGCCTCTTTGGTAGGCCATGTGTTATGTGTTATTTGTTATTTATAATGTTATTTATTGTTATTGGCGGGGTCATTGCCGGGGGTAATTTATGTACGGTGGGGGGTGGAGGTATATTTACTTTTGTGGCAATGACCCCAATTTGTTACCTTGTTTATAATAATAAATAAAGCTGTGGACTTTTTTATTCCAACAGAAATACGGTGTCTGTAAGTTATTGGGGGGTTGGGGTAAACAGCGCACCTGCCGAATAATCAACTGTGCGCATGTCATGTAGCCCATGGAACAGCGCAGTCAGGGGAGTGGGCCTTGACAGAGCCAGGAGTAGGCAGGGGAGTAACCAGTTAAAGGGGTGTGGTTATTGGTAAATGGGGGTTGGACTATAGGAGTATATTAAGCGGCCATTTTATGACTAAGGGACATTTTAACTAAACTGACACTTACCTGGTAATTGTCCCTCCCACCCTCCCTGTTGTTTTGGAGTTCCCGTTTGGTCACAGCGGCGGGATAGGGCTTGGGTAATTGGAAGGTAGGAGGAGTATAAATTGGTTAGGCTGGATTAAACTGGAGTGTGAAATGGTTTGTGGGTTCGAGCTCATCGGTGGCTCCGAACCAGGTGGTGTAGGGGGGTCTCGGTACACCCCTACAGTTTAAAAAGTTATGGATATGGGGCCTCTTTGGTAGGCCATGTGTTATGTGTTATTTGTTATTTATAATGTTATTTATTGTTATTGGCGGGGTCATTGCCGGGGGTAATTTATGTACGGTGGGGGGTGGAGGTATATTTACTTTTGTGGCAATGACCCCAATTTGTTACCTTGTTTATAATAATAAATAAAGCTGTGGACTTTTTTATTCCAACAGAAATACGGTGTCTGTAAGTTATTGGGGGGTTGGGGTAAACAGCGCACCTGCCGAATAATCGACTGTGCGCATGTCATGTATTAGAATACTTTCTGAGAGCCCCAGCACCAAAAGAAATGTCACTAAATAGAACATTACTAACAATTGCATACTGCAAATTGTATATAACCTATAATATTTAATACAAGGTATGTTTGTCTATGGTCAAGAACTCCCGAAGCTTGAGTCTCAAAATAATTTGGTGATCCCTCCCCAAATCCCACTCTTGGCTATATCTATGGGATACAGTGTGGAGGAATGTTGTGTTAGTAGGGCATGTAGTGTGTGTAGGGGATACAGTGTGCTTTTGCTGGTGATGCAATGTGTGTGTGTGTGTGTGTGTGTGTGTTTGTGAGCACATCTGTATGCAGGGGAAATAATGGGTGTGTGCTGGTGATGCAGTGGTGTGTACATGTGTGTATAAGAGATGTAGTACAAGATAAGGTATGCAGTGTGCGTATGTGTGAATATGAATGTGTGTGCATGGAGGATACAGTGTGTATATGTAGGGGATGTATTTTAAGGCAGTGCTGCTGGTCATGCAGACAGGGCAAAAAGATCTGGGGCTATAGGCGCAATCCTCCCAAGCCCTGTCGACACCCCTGCCTCCCTGCAAATGCTAGGTAACTATATTTTGGCAAGTAGTTTTCGAACACCGTATGCAGTGCCGGCGTATCCATAAGGCGGCACAAGCAGCCACACTAGGGCGCACCGGCCTAGGGGGAACTAGATAAGAGTGACGGGCAGGAGATGGGCGCACAGCGCTCCTTCCTACCAGTCACTCAGAGTAGCGTGGCTGAGCCGATCCGTGCACACCGCTGTACAGGAACTTCTGTTTCCTTACTCAGACGGACTACAAGTGTTCACTGAGAGAGCACTGTCCGTCAGCCCGACCGGGTAGAGGGAACTGAAGCTCCTGTACCTTGTTGCGCACTTCTAAGCCACGCTATGAGAGAAGGGAGAGAGAACACTATGGGACAGGGGAAGAGGGGGAGAGAACACTATGGGACAGGGGAAAGTATACTATGGGATAGGGGAGGAGGGGAGAGAACACTATGGGACAGGGGAGGAGGGGGAAAGAACACTATGGGACAGAGGAGGAGGGAGAGAGAACACTATGGGACAGGGGAGGAGGGAGAGAGAACACTATGGGACAGGGGAGGAGGGAGAGAGAACACTATGGGACAGGGGAGGAGGGAGAGAGAACACTAAAAAAGAGGGAGGGGAGAGGAACACTAGGGAGGGAGAGAGAACACTATGGGACAGGGGGGGGGGGGACACTAAAAAAGAGGGAGGGGAGAGGAACACTAGGGGGGGAGGGAGAAACATTAAGGGCTTGACAAATTTGTTTGGAATCTAGGAGCCAGCTAAAGTTAGGAGCCAGTTAAAAGGACACTATAGTCACCAGAACCACTACAGATTAATGTAGTTGTTCTAGTGCCCATAGCCTATCCCTGTAGCCTTTTCAATGTAAACGCTGCCTTTTCAGAGAAAAGACAGTGTTTACATTGCTGCCTACTAAGACCTCTAGTGACAGTCACTCGGATGGACACTAGAGAGTCCTGTGTCAGTGCTCTGCATGGAGGCGCTGAATGTTACCCATAGAGAACATGCGTAATATCCTCCCAATGCTTTCCTATGGTAAAGCATTGGCTTAGCTGAGATCATCATTCAGATCTCAGCTATGGAGACAGGAAAAGCAATGGCGAAACCAGCACGGCGTGGGAAAAAAAGGAGAGTATAAAACACCAATCATGTGATCAGAGGGGGGCAGGTACCTAAACAGACACACATACAGACATACACACACAGACATGTACACATATACACACACACAGACATACAGACACACACACACACACATTTATATTTTTAATTCTAATCCACCCAGCCTCCCAACCTTTGGGTGAGCTGAGTGGATTTTCCCTGGGGTCCAGTGGGGCTGCTATTCCTGTGTGCAAGGGAGCAGTGATCTTCCTGCAGTTCCCTCGCACTGTCTGCAGTGATGTCGGTGCCGTAATGACATCATATTCCAGCTCCTGGCATTATTACGCAGCGCAAGTGAGCAGAGAGGAGCTGCAGGAAGATTACTGCTCCCTCGCGCTGCCCCAGCACGCCGCCTCCAAGATAACAAGGGCAGCCGCCTGCACCATCCCCATGGCAGCCGGCTACATGCTCCCTGAGCCAGCCGCCTCCATACAGCCTAGGGCGGCTGGCTATAAAGTTTCCTAAGCCAGCTGCCCTGGGCTGTATGGAGGCGGCCAGCTTAGGAAACTACAACGCTCCCTGAGCCGGCCGCCTCCATGCTCCCGCAGGCAGGCAGCGGGCCAGCTTCATTTAGGTAAAAGGCTGACAAATCCCAGGCGCCAGGGCAAAATGTGTAGTCGCCATGACGACCTGGTGCCTGGGATTTGTTGAGCCCTGCACTAAGTTACAGGGGAGGGAATGGAAAAGGAACACTGGGGTGGGGGGGGGGGGGGGGGGGGAGATGGAACCACTAAAAGAGGATGGAGAGAACACTAAGAGGGGAGGTGGGAGGAACATTAAAGGAAATGGGGGACACTAAGAGACAGGTAAGGGGGGGGAGGGAGAGGTACACTAATGGACATGTAGGGGAGGAGAGATGAACACTAAGGGACATGGAGGGGAGAGTGGCACACAGGGGGGCCTAAGTGGGAGAAAATTCACAGAGGGGCTGGGGATGAAAGTGACACACAGAAGAGCCTGGGGTTGGAAATACAAAGGTGCTGGGGGTGAAAGAGACACAGAGGGGCTTGGGGGAGATAGACAGGCTGATGGTAAAAAAGAAACACACAAAGGAGCTGGTAAGAGTCAAAGACACAAATGGACTGGGAGAGAATGAGACACACAAATGGGCTGGGGGTAGTAAGACACACAAAGGGGGTTGTAAGAGATACACAAGGGAGGTGTAAGACACACAAAAAATAGGGTATAATATATACTAAAGGGGGTAAGACATTTAAAAATGGGGATAAGAAACAAAAGGCGGGTTAAGAGGCACACAGGTGAAGATGCTACTTAACATCTTTTTCTTACCTGCTTTCACAAACACATCCCAGTGATAAAATAGATTATAACCAGATGATCTGATCACTAGAATCTTCCTACCCACTGAATCAAAAAGAAAAAAGCCAGTAATACAAATATATGAAAATCATTGGATTTTTCCTATTGTTAGTATTTATGTGATAGTCAGCGCCTTAGACAGCGAGAATTGTACAGAGATGGTAAACAAACAGAGCAATTTTCAGCAGTAAATATAACCTGCAAACATGCAAATGGTGGGAGTGATTGTGGGAGCTAACATGTCCCAATCTCATAATGCAAGAAGGATAAAAAGTATTTTATGTCCATGAACCACACATGTCAGGGCTCAGTGGTGCGATTTAAATTCTGAACATAAAACATATGAAAGAAGACTAGCAAAATCCATATGTACATAACCATTCCATGACTGTACTAAACAAACAGGATTATATCTTAATTAAACGGGATCATCACTTCTCTTGAAGTTACGCCACGGAAGAGCAATGAAAATCTATAGCTATAGCTTGTCATATTTTTTTTTCCTATTTGATGCTACATTTTCTTTTGAATGTATATTAAAACAGACCTGTAACTTTTTAATAGTTCATAAAGATATCATCTCTATGGAATACTGATTAAGACTGCATTGGAAGTTCATTGAAATTATCAGAGATATTATCAGACAAACCAGAGACTAAATTTGTCTTGTGGTAAAACCTAAGGCTGACAAAAGGAGGAGCTCCTCTGTAAACTTTTGGCCAATCCCAGCAGCCTTTACAAATGACGGCTGTGGAATTCAGGTTTTGTCTATGGAGAATACTGCAAAATGTGCCAAGACCCCTGAAATAGACAGATCCGCTTTAAAGATTTTGCAGTGGACATCACAATGCACTTCAGTCCCGGCACAGCAATGGCACACATTGTATTAAAAGGGGAAACAGATACATTGGTTCTGTTTTCCTTCTCTCTAAATTGACTGACAGGTGTAAAGGGCAGGGCTTATAATAATGAATAGCAATTTACATTTTTAGACCTCACGTACTTATAGTTAATGTAGAGGATAAATAAAAATAAATGTAAAAACCCTGCACAGCAACAGATCTTTTTTTAATGAAATCTTGCAGACTGACATGACATCTGCACCTACAAATTATGTGGTTTTCTTTTTTACAATAAAAAAAAACTTCACAATCAAAATGAGTGATGGAACGGATTCAAATAAAATATACTTTACTACTTCCTTCATAACAAAATGAGAAGATGAAAATAGGCCAAAATACCGTTGACAACCAACCATGAGTCCCATGATGTTCAGCTAGCCAGATCAGGAAGGGGTGTTAATATTTCTGTTTTAGTTATTAAAAAAAAAAAATAATAATAATAATAATAAAGCCTGTTATTAAACCCCTTATACTAAATAGTTTAGCTTTTCCATATAGTTTTCAAGGAACTTATAAAATGTACGTGCCTTAACTACTAAACAGAAACAATGTAAAAAAAAAAATACATTTAAAGAAATGCAATGCGTATATTTTTAGAATGTGCTTGCAATGAAAATGGTAGACACTTTGCATTACAAAGCTTAAATATTTCAATTTGATATTTAAGATTGGCAGTTTTCTTCATGAGTAAACTGTGATTTTCAACGCCAAACATTAAAAGGTTGAGTTCATAGCAGTAGTTAAATTATTTAAATTCTATTCCGATTCAGGATACAAACACAGAGTGCTGTAGGCACAGTGCATTGCCTATGCAGCACAGATTAAACTATGTGATTTTATGCTTTCATTAAAAAGACATAACAATCTGTGGGATTGAGGATGAACAGATCCTGATTTCAGTGCTTGAGAAAATAAAGATATACATAAATTCTTGTTGTAAAACTTGAAATTGTTCTTTCACTATTCCTCCGAAAAAGTATAATTTTTACAAATGATACCTATAAATTCATTCCACGTGAAAATATGCATAACAGGCCACTTAATATATAAAAGGAATGAACCTACGATGATAAAAGGGGAATTTTACACCTTTCTCTGCTGAAGCTATTCACAGTGAACACACTTTCCCTTGTGCTGAAAAACACATTTATTAAAAAGAAAAAAATATATATCGTATTTGATTAAGCAGATAGGCAACAAACACCCTTGCAACACTTGAATGAGGTAAACATCTCTTTGCACAATCTGTTATAGTGCAAAACATCACTTGCTATCCCACTCCTGCCCCAAATTATTTATGTTGATGGCTACACATAGAGGTGACAAACGTCACTTGATTTGCAGTTTTACACTGCAACGCATGTTGATTGTCGATTTGCATTTGGGAAGCAGCAACAATTATATAAACATATTTCCATAGGGGCTTGACCTGTTAGGTTAGCGGTTTTTGAGCTGATATGAAGGAATTCTGCTAACAGATATCACCTGAGATATAGATGTCTAAATTGAATTTCCCTTACTAAAACTTTAGTCCTTTTAGAAAATGGCAGAAATATGTATGTCATCCTATTCGGAGTATGATACAGACATGGCATGCTACAAAATGTGTGTAAAATGTTTAAAAAGCCTTACATTCATAATCTACAGTGGAATGATGCAAAAATTACATATTATGGTTTTAGAAGGAGACGGTTGCAGTCATCATGTACCTTGTGGGAGCTGGGCTTTATTTTGCTGTTTTAGTTAATGGTGGGGTGTTTTTGTTTTATCCTTTCTACCCGAACAGAAAAAGTGGGAGTATTTTAATGACAAAAACTGAGAGATTATGCCATTCACTAGGTTGTGATGCAGGTTTGTGTTCTGTATACTTAAGCCCTCCTTGAGGTGTACTTAATTCTACACTTATACTTAATAATCACGTATACACATGGCATTTCTTATATCTACAGTTGTATGATTGGCATACATCCCCTGCATTAATCACAACATAGTGAAAACCATTTATGTTTTGCCTCAGTTCCCCTTGGTTCTGATATTCATTGGCTGTGCTATTCTCAAAAATAACAAAGGTAAAAAAGTGTTTGTTTTTTAAAATTGTGTCTAGAAGAAGAAAGTATCTCAGCTATACAACTAAGCTAACTTTTCATGTAAGGCCACCTTGTGACCAGATATCTGGATTTCTTTTTTTAGAATGAATTCCACCTGTTGCTGACCAGCTAACTGTGAAGTAACTAACTAGCAGAGGATTAGGAAATTTGCTTTGTACCTTAAGAAGTTTCTTCAACGAAAAATTGCCTTTAAAATATTCACTAACGCAAGGAAATATGGTATCGGTTGACTCAATTCCTTTGTACAATCACATTACAGATAAACTTCCCAATCTAACTGCACTCATTTAAAATGGGCATATAGTACAAGCATCTGCAGTATAAAACCATCTCAGTAAATGAAAGACCCTGTATAATTTATGCCACTTTATCCTGCTTCCAGTACCCATTGTCATGCTATGAACAATACAAACTGACTGACATTGGAATACAGACAGACATACATCTCACATTTTATGCCTGGTCCATAGTCATTTTTATGAAACGCTTCCACACTACCCGAGTAGCAGGTTTACTCCAGCTCACCATGCTGCTTACACCTCCATTCCACATCAAACATTTTGCTCACACAAGGAAGTGAGTGGAAACAAGTCTTCTCGAACTGTGAAAAAACCTTACAGAAAACCTTAAAGGAAAACTATAGGCTAGGAATAATAGTACCCTATAGTGCTCACCCCGCAGCACAGAAAGGGTTAAAAATCATTCTGTCACTTATCTGAATCCAACACCAATGTCCCACAGAGCTGGGTCAGGCTTTGGCTCCTCACCTCCTCCCCAAACATCGGGGACCTAATGCACATGCGCGGCTAGTGCCACATTCGCATTAGGACAACCCCATAGGAAAACATTGAATTAATGTTTTCCTGTGGAGTTTTAGCGGATGCTGGATGTCATCATGCATAGCGACCTGGAAGCATCTCTAGTGGCTGTCTGGTAGAGATCCACTAGAGGTGGAGTAAGCCCTGCAAGGTAATTATTGTAGTTTCTCAATAATTGCAGTACTTACCATTGCAGGGTTAAACTGACAGGGGCACTGCAATGAGATGAAGTGGTCTGGGTGCCTATAGTGTCCCTTTTAAGCCTTCCACCAATTTGATGTCGAGGAACGATTTGTCTCTCTATTATTTACCATTAAAACCTATCTAGAAGCAGCTCTAGTTGATCGATTCTGCATATGTATAAATGAATAGATGTATTACTTGAAGACTTCCTAGTCAAAAAAACAAAAAACATGTTTTTGTTTGTGTTAACTTAAAATGGGCTGTACATGTGATTGGTGAAAATGAAGAATTTTGATTCACTACAGGATTATTTAAACTGTGTACTGAACATTAGCTTTAATATCGATTGCAAAGCAAGTGTAAGGTGATTAAAGGGAAACAAGTATCTTCACCTTCTTACAATCTATATATTGAATTGGTTTCCTCACCACAGGGTCATCTCTGCCACTGCACACTTACACACCCACAAAGCTCCTGTGTTTTCAGTGATCCATTTTAAACGATACCATCTGCACAGTGAGATTTAAACAAAAAGATTAATCATAACACAGACTGAAAGCATTCATTGGTGTCCTATGAAGTATGTATCTATTATTTACCTGACATAAAACATACAAGGGAAAAATAGGTTTATATCCTAGGTGCCCAGAAGCACATTCACTACAGCTGAGCCCTTCAGCTCCACAAAATAGATAAAATGTAAAGGAACAGGCTTGCAACTTATTGCATGAACCAGCAATGGACGAGATACTTGAATAGAGGATCCATAAACATAACTGTATAAATGTTACATGGAAGGGGACTACCAGAGCTTGTTTCACCAATTTGGTAAGTGTAACAGTCTGCCTACATTGTCATGATGTGTTAAAGGTACTGTGAAATATAATGTAAAAAAGTGTGTGAGGCAGAAATGTTTCTGAAAGGTCAGAGAAACTTTTATTTATTTATTTATTTTTAGAGTTTTATTGAAGATTTTCAATCAAAGTGAAAAGAAACATCAAGCAGAGTAACAAACAGAGGCCTGAAGAGTGCCAATAAAAAAATGGAAGAAATGTAAGAGATCAAATAAGGGAAAGAACAGCCATGCCACGATAGTAATTCAGCATCTGCGTAAAGACTGCTGAAATGTCTGGGCTTATTTATTAGTCAGCTCTGAAGGGCCACTTCTAGTCTTCGACAGCAGAGCTCTCCAGAACCTCCACTTCAAATGTTTTTGTGGAAGTGGCAAGTAAAATTTAAACAAGATGTTCACAGCCCACGAAAACTGTTATGGATCTCTGCCTTGAGCTTATCTAATGTCAAGTCTTTGTGTAAAACCTGCTCCCAAATTGAAGAGATGGAGGACTTTTGTAATACACATGCAAATTGCAGCACAAATCCACCAAATGAACTTGCTCCTATTCAATAATTGCTTGAACTGCTTGCTCCCATTCCAACTCATCAAATAGAATTGTCTTACGTTAACTAGGCGACAACAAATGCTAACAAATACAGGGTGCGCTGGATAAAATAAAAGAAAGTGAAAACAAAAAAAAAGGAAAAGGAAAGTCTCTATAGGTACAATGTAGACCTTGAGTAACTGTTCTTCTATTCTTGCTTTGGAATCTCAGTAGTCAAATATGGAATACAAAACCAGAGAAGGGGGAGACCAATAGTGCAAAACCGTAATGCTGAAAGGATCATGAACAACACAGATGTGGAGAAGTGCCAACTTACAATTTTTAGAGCTAAGCCCAGCTCTAGGTAAAACAGCATACAGTGGTATTTAATACTCCCCACATGTAGGATATAACTGGGCAATTGGAGGTATCTCCACACGATTCTTTACAACTTCTGAGACAGACGTCAGAATATAAAATATATAAAAGAGGGAAAAACCCAATGGTGCAATAACTTAGGTAATACTGCAACAACAGACAACACTGAGGTCCTAAGAGTGCCAACTTACAATTTGAAGAGCTATGACCAGCTCTGAGTAAAACAGCATACAGTGGTATTTAAACTCCCCACGTGTAGGATATTCCTCTAGTGATGCTTGCAGTGCCGGTCTTATGAAAATAAAATCACAAGAGAGGGCCCATAGTGTTTTCCTTATATAAAATGACAAAGAAATAAAAAGAAACATACTTACAGTGTTCAGAGCAGACACACTGCTCTGTGAGCCAAGCGTAGGTGGAATAATCCCCACCAGGGATTTCTTTTGCAGTACTGGATCTTGTTAAAAATGATGATAAAAATCAGCCAGGATAAAACAGCAACATATAAAGTAAATTAACTAACCCAAAGTAAAACGTAGTCACAAAATACTTTAATATAAAACAAAGTAAAAATACACAACGCGTTTCGCCAAACAATAGGCTTTTTCAAGTGTAGAGAAAATAATCCTGGCTATTCACATTATATAGGCAGCTATATGGCATGAATAACAAAAATTGGTGCCAAAATGGCGTCATTACCACGTGACCGCGGTCACATGACTTAAAATTATACATATAATAGGTTAACATTTTAAAACAGTAAAAAGGAATCGTTTTTGTATTTGTATGTTATGGGCTTATTCTTAACCCACTAAGGACCCTTAGGGGACGAAAAAAAATAGATTTTATGCAAGGGAAGGGAAGAAATAAAGAAATGAAAAGACAGGTGAAAGGTCGCGGGGCACGGCCATTCTAAACCAATGAAACGGGCGGGTGGGCGGTAATGGCATAGTGCCGTGTGATAACACTAAGCATGCAGGGAAATGTAGTCCGGACCAGACCTCAAAATCAGGACAGTCACAACGAAATGTGGACTGCTAGGAGGCTTGAAATTACAAAGCAGAGTAGAGTGATAATGTTTGGCATCAGTATATTTGAAAAGCAGTTTAAAATGAACATAAGGAAATGTGGAGTGCTATCTCAACAAAAATAGCATTTTTAAAACTGCCACCAGATTCCAAATTGCAGGAGGGGACTGGGCACTAGCACCATGCACATAGTGCTTCAGCAGCGCTTAGTGCATGCTGTCAGCCCCCAGCACAGTACACTGTGCAACCTGCTCTCTTCCCTGCCCACATTCATCTGGAAAAGTGGGCAGGGAACATTGGCAGGTATGGTAAAAAGTGGACTGATTAATAAGGCAGACACTGTATTTGCCATCAATACATAAAAAGCAGTGGTGGTTTTAGTTTAAAACTCTGCTCTGTGCTGTGCTACCACTGGCACAGCACATTTTGCCTCTTGAACTGCACCACGTCCCTCGAAAAAGTAAAAATGGCCCAAGCTTTGTTTTTCTCTTATTTCTGTATCTAAATGGGTTTGCCACCTAAACCCTGAGGAACAGCTGATCCCAAGTTTTCATTTATGTATTGTTTAAATGCACAGTGGTCAGAAAAAGATTAAAACTATGAAGCAAAAATATAATAGTAAAAACAAATTTAAAAAAAAACCTTGTTCTTTATTATATGTTGGTCACTTGTAGTATACAATTGAAAAACGGTATTTTTCTGTATAGAATTTCACTAATTTATCTGAGTGCGCTATAATCCGCATTGTGTTGTGGCTGTTTTATTGCTTTGTATGAATACAGGCTATGCTGCAGTGGATAATCATATCTGCTGGAGCATTACACCTGCAGCTATATTGGCAATGTATAAACAGTGACATCCGATGGGCAGTTGTCCTCTTGAGTCTAGTCTATCTCTCCAGTCTCCAGAGTCACATTGTGAACATCTGGAATCCAATAGCGTTTGATAATTACAGTTTTTGTTCATCCTAGTGTATTTTAGACGTATACGAAATAGCTATCAATCTGCTGCCTTATTGATTTTGCTTAGATATATATATATATATATATATATATATATATATATATTTTTTTTTTAAATATCTACAAAGGTGTAAAAACGAGTTAACTTAGAATCTAATAAGCTCAGTAAAACAATGTCTTTTTTTAACTTTTAAGTTAAAAATAACACCCCATCATCTTTATTTATTGATCTCAACATTCAGGTCATGTCCCTACCAAGCATATAAAACAAACAAAACACATGGTTTACAGTTTACAGGCAGTGTATATGTACAATATATAACACATATGCACATTATATAAAAGTCAAAATGACAGTGGGATAGTTGCACATTAAAAAGCACAAAAGATTATGTTGCAGCCAAATCTCAAAAAGAAAACATGCGGCAAATGGTTGCCTTAATAAGTCCTGTTCCGTTGAAAGGAAATAAAACCTGAGTATTAATGAGATATAATTATATATTTAAAATCTTTTCCCTTGTGCAGTATACAGAATTAATGCCAGTAAACTCATAAACTGCAACATTCTACTCCATTACATCTGCAATGATTAGAGATAGTTTGAACATCTGGCATATAATCTGTGATAGAAAACAGCATTCTGCAGTTTAATAGACGTCTGGAGGGCTACACATATCTGATTTTATTTCTTTTTGTTAACTCTTTGTTGTGGCAGAAGGAACAAGCTTAATAGTTTGCTTTTGTTCTCTAGTTTGTTGTAGCAGCCGTAGACTGTTTGTTTGCAAAACTCTATTTTGTGGTTTCTTTTCTTTTCTTTTTTTTTTTTTTTTAATCTTTCAAAACAAATTTAAAATGGATCCCCAAGGACCAGTAGACATATCTGTGAACATTTTATTTATAAGCCTATTGTGCTCTGCTGCAGTTTTGAGGTTCCCATTAAACCTCCTGCCTCTGCATTTCTCAGCATCGGCCAACAAACCCGGCAGCTGTGACAGGGTTTTTAAGGAGAGCCGGAGGGACAATAAGGACATAGTGTATCTGGATGTGTGGGTTGATTGAAAATATTTCAATAACAAGCACGGGTTTTATTGGCAAAAAATAAATAAAGAGGAACCTTAGATTATGTAAGATAAGAAACATCAATAAAAGACCAAACAATCAGTTACAAATATTTAAAAGATAAAGCTTTAAGATTCACAAGAAACAGCACTGCAAACCATTTGTTATTATACTTTCTCAGAGTAATTAGTATATTTTCAAGCGAAGAATAGTGCATGGACAATATGTTAAAAATAAAAAATGTCCCAGACATAGTGTGATGGCTTGATAAAGACCGTAATATAGGGTTGAAACTTTGCCCTGTTTCATGACACATTAATTCTAGTAGGAAGTCACCAGGAAAAGTTCCCCGCGGCACCATTTCTTCAATTTGCATTGCAAACTGCGCTGGTTTTCAGATAAAACCAGGGGTCCTGACATCCAATTTGACTGAAATTGGAGTTATGTGCATAATTTACTATGTGTTTACATATCATATAACCATAGTGGAGAAATGTAAAGTAACATTATTAATAAAAGA
The DNA here is from genome assembly GCF_036172605.1 of Pelobates fuscus. Classification (NCBI taxonomy): domain Eukaryota; kingdom Metazoa; phylum Chordata; class Amphibia; order Anura; family Pelobatidae; genus Pelobates; species Pelobates fuscus. Next base: position 18,400,029 of record NC_086328.1, read on the forward strand.
AACATTGATTACAGTTAGCACAGTTACATCTGGGGCAATTATACAGTTCAAAATGTACAAGTTTAAGAATGTAATTCATATTATACTGGATGAGCAATTCAAAAGGACACAGAGAGCCACTCTAATTGTATTGGTGTGAGTGGGTGTGGCCAAGGGTGGAGCTGTTCTGATAGATTTTAGGTGATTTACTAATAATTTATACAACAAAAATGTAATTTAGAACAAGAACAATGTATTTTATTTACACAGACTAAATAGCGATGCTTACGAGGTATGGAGCAATGAAATGTTAATTGTAAGTGAAGACACAGTCAAATACCATTGAACAATTCAGTATCCTAGCCATAAACAAAGTTAATCACAGGCAACCAATATATGGAACTATGGCCATCATCTCCACAATGCAGGCTCGCTGCCTACATGTTCTCTTTGACTCCGACCTCTCCTTCATGCCTCATGTCCAGTCGGTCGCAAATCCTGCCGCTTCCATCACAAAATCATAGGGAGCATCCGCTCCTACTTAACGCCAGACACGGCTGAGGTGCTGGCCCATGCCATGTCCTCTCTCGCCTTGACTACTGCAATCCACTTCTAAATGATCTTACGTGCTCCCAATTTGCCCTGTTACAGTCTACCATGAAAGCGGCGAGGCTCATCTTCCTGTCCGCCCACACCTCACCCCTTTGTCAGTCCCTGCATTGGCTTCCCGTAAGATATAGGGCTTTATTTAAAATTCTGGTTCTTGCTTTTCAAATATCTTTGTAATGCTGCTCCCACCGATCTAGCCTTCTGAATACACAAGTGTCCCGTCTAGGCCCCTACGCTCTGCCGAAGAGCTATGTCTAACCTCTGGTTGTACTCCCATCTCTGATGCTCGCCTTCAAGATTTCTCTATGGCTGCACTTTTCTTTTGGATCTCCCTTCGACTTTCACCCAGTCTCCACTCCTTAAAAAAAAAAATATTGAAAACTCACTTCTTCATGAAAACACATCAACTATAAACAGTAGCCCCACACCCTGATTCCTCTCCTGCAATAGTCATTAAAAAACACACTAAGTCTTCAGTGAATACTATTCCAAAAATCTACTTTTCTACCCTACCCTTACCTTTTGTGTCACTTTCCCCCTCTCCCCCTAGCATGTGAGCTAATCGAGTAAATTCCTCAACCCCTCTGTTCCTCTGCGTCCAACTCGTCTGTCAATGGGATACAGTAAATGGGTTTGTTAGTCCACCCTTTGTAGTTCAGATCATTCAAAATAAGCTAGTTCTGAAAATGAATCCAAGGTCCAAATCAACTGGAAACACAGGTCCAGAAACAAAATACACAGTAGGCCATGGCCAGAATCCAAATATAAGAGAGGGTTAAAGTCCAGAAAAAAAATAAAGTATACACACACACACACATATATATATATATATATATATATATATATATATATATATATATATATATATATATATATATATATATATATTAAAGAACAAGCACACCCAGTTAAGATACAATGGCAAAGAAATGGTGGTTAGAGATACATAGTTTAAAAAATATGCAAGTGATTAAAATTCAATAAAATTATAGTGTCCAGTATAGTTTCCTCCATAGTCTACCTTTCAAAAACTCAGACATGCATAAGGCCTTTTCCTTCCAGCTGTTTTTTATGTTTATTTCTTTAAGACTTAAATAATTGTGTGGGTCTTGAAACAAGTTTATAGTTGAGTGGGTGTTTGCTTGATTATGTATGTTTACATTTACAGTATTTGTATTTTAAAACACACCAACAAAACGCACAGGACAACTGAACAACTTGTGCAATCAGGTTTTTAAAAAGAGGTGCCTTCAAGGCCACAATTCCTGCTGGACTTAAAACTGCCTTTAACTCTTAGGATCAGCTAGGGTTAGAGTACCATTGTGGACCATTACTACTATGCCAATCAAGGTATAGCGCCTAGCCACACCTCCCTGAATTACTTGGGAGCCTTCACTACACCAGCATTACACCACACTCCACTCTGAGAAACCCAACACCAGGTATGGAAACACAGACCATCAGGATAAGAAGCCAGAGATCCCAAGAAGCACTGGCAATCAAGCTTGCAACATGGTAGCCTAACATTAAGGTTCACAGAGATTTTGTTCAGACAAACCGTGAATGAGCACAGAACAGGTAAGTGCAGCTGTGATCTTCGGTTTCATTCCTACCATTTCTTGAGATTATTCACATGGTAACTAACTGACCTATGTGAAGATCAAGTAGCGGATATATTCTTGGCAGGAGAAGAACAGATTTCATGGACAAACACCAGAGACAAATATCTTTACACATTAGCTGGGCACTCTCAGCCAACGAGTGCAACCCTGCACACACAGCCATGCTTATATGCAGAGGTTTTGACTGCAGGTACCGGGTATGAACAAAGAATTGTCAAACTGATCTTAAATGAACACTTCAGACAAATAAAGCTTGCGGAAGTGTTTTATAAGTCTGCAGTCTTTCATTTTTTTTTTTTACCATTGATAAAAAAAAGTGTTCATTTCAATAGAAATCAACATTTATATAACTGAGGGCAGGTTTTCTTTTACTTCAATTAGCTCCACATAGCTAACAGAAGTGGCAGGTGTGCTGGGATTCAATGCATCTGCCTCCCCCCATCTCAATAAGCTATACTTATCCGCGATCACTCGAGCACAGCGCCAGTATAGAGGCAGCTCAGTGAGAAGCTTCTCGTTGGTCAATTTCTCAAAAAAAAAAAAAAAAAATCGGAAAATCTCTGCCTGGGATAAACAAAATGGGAGAGTTTGCCATGGTTGCAGAGAGCAGGTCTGTTTTTTTCATATACCCCCAGAGAAACAATGCAAAAATGTAATAGTTTTCTTAATAAGGTTTGACTGCTTAGCCTGGTTGGGCACCTGGGCAGTTCTGGCACTATTAGTGGGCTTTAATAAAGGTGCTTGTTCTGTGCAAAACCAATTTATGACATTTCAATCCGACAAAAAGCACTTCTGTAGCACTCTGTGCAATATCTAGGGCTTCGCTGGCAGGGTTTAACATCCTTCTGTGTGCCCACCCTCTTGTGTGTTCCAATCACATGCCTTCAAGCATTGATATGAATGGAGAAAGCTTGAACGTAGGATTATAAGTGCTGTGTGGAACTGGGCTTCCACTTGCACTATACTCATAGAATTGGCACTATCCATGCCAGTTGGACTAGACTTCCCATGGGGGGCAGATATATTTTAAATGTATTTATTTTTAAATTTGCAGTTATAGTCTATTATTTTATATTTGACAAGAACAACATAGAAGAACAGATATGGAACTCTTAGCACATAGAATAATCATAGATGTCAGAAAAGAAACTACGCCAGCCTTAGGGATAAGTGAAAAATCAAAGACATTATGGAAGTAGAGCAACCCCATGGGTGAATGAACAAAGCACCAACTCTTAGCTGAAGCTTTTATTTCTTGCATATTGTCTGTTGTAACTTGTGCTATGAGCTTTCACCCAGGGCCGGCCTTACTTATTGGGTACTGTGTGGCCGACGTAGCTCGCTAGCCCCAGGTAATAAGTGTTGGGGTGGGGGGATGGGGAGGGGGAGGGTGCACAGACAGGGCCGGCTTTTAGGCAGCCTGGGTGAAAAATCTTCACAGCGCCCCAACCTTGTCATACCCCTTCATCCATCAATAGTGTGTGTAGGGATGTAGTGTTTGTATAGGGAATTGATTAAATTAATAATTATTTAAAAACACAAATATTCATTCCCCTTTCTTTGTTACCTTGCACAGGGGTATGCTGTCCTCTGATGGTCGAATGTACTGGGAAGTGCCTCTGCCTGGTGCAGACCATAAGTAACGGTCTCCCAAGGTCAGGTACTTACAGTGTCAAAGCGTTCTGTAGTAATCTGAAGCAACTCTGTTCAGAGCTCAGCTACTTATTGTCTGCAGCCAACAGGTGCAGGCCAGAGGTGCCATACTGCCTCCCTGGCATTACAGAGGGGCAGACTAAGCATTTTGTGCTGCTGTCACATAATACTGTGAGTTGTTTTGCTTTGGAGATTTGGATTTTCTTTTATTAACCTTGACCTCCTTGGAATAAAAACTCATAGAAATGCACTGTATATCCATTTAGCACTGAGCTCTGCAGTGGAAAAAAAAAAAAAGCTCTCGGAGACAGTAACACACAGTCACAGGCAGACTGTCACACACAGTTACATATATACACACACTTTTTATAGTGGTTCACTGGTTGAGGGGTGGAGGCACTGCAGTCCCTAGAGGTTTGATGTTGGGAAAGCAGAGCCTCCTTCCTGCTTCCCTCTCAGCGTGCAGCAGTTACCAGGCAGCCTTCCCGACGCCCATTCAGCTCCGCCCCCTGGCATTATCCGATTCTCTGCTTAACCCGGTTAAAGGATAATTAAATCCTCACCCAGGTTCCGCACAGCCACGCTACATAGTGCAACATGTAGTATAGGGGTGTCTGTCTCACCAAACCTAAATATTACTTTGCAGTTCTCATACACTGGTCGGTTATTCCATGAGTGGATACTGTATAGGCTTGTCAGAGTTTCTGGGAATTGTAATTAAAATTACTATACGGTAATTATGAGCCATTATATTAATTAATTCCTTTCAAAGAAAAGAGGAATTGGCAGGCCAATACCAAAAGGGGTAGAAGTCTGGATGGTTATTGCATACCAACCAACATTTTAAATTGACAAAGAGGGAAACGTTAATTTTAGGAGTATGAGTGGGGATGTGGCCATTTCTAAAAATGTTAGGTGACTTACTAATAACAATTATTGCTACTAAAATATAATATTATAACAAGAACAATGTATAGTGCTGCGGAATTTATTGGCACTATAGAAATAATAATGTATCTCATTTAGACTGATTTCTAACCAGATTTATAGCTTAAAGTCACATTACAGTTATTATTGCTGCAGAGCTCTGGCATGCACTCAGATACACAAACAATATGTAGCTCATAGAAAACAGAGACATTACGATAGGAAAGATGAACAGAGGGATTTGGTCTCAAAATCGGGACTGTACCTCCTAAATAGGGACACTTTGGACATATGTTATTGGGCAAGAGTAGGTTAAAAGGGACAGACAATAATCCAACTGGTATCTCTCCATCTCTGCTGTTAGTTAATGTCATCAAACAAGAGAATGAAAGAATTTCCTCTACAAATGTTACTTTAATTTATCGAGCTCAAGTTAAAAATGTACCCTGCATGATTTCAAAATTGAGTTTGCTATGCAGTAATTAACTTCCAATAAATAAGCATTAATTACAGTTAGCGGCGAGTGTTTGGGGAGATTATACTGTTCCACATGGATATGTTAAGCAATTTATCACATATCATACTGTGAGACGTAATGATGTTTGGTGTTGCCAGTGCTTGTAGGTGGAGTTAGAGTTAAAATATTATGGATCACCTCTGTACCCAAACTATAAAAGTTAATCAGAAGCAAGTAAAGTCAAGATATTATAGATTTCAGTTCACTAAACAAGTACTAATCCCTTACAAGATTGTTATATGAAAAATAATAAAAGCTGCCAACAATCCATCATAATCCAAAGGTCTTATGCATTGCTCTACATCTACACTGATAGGATTATTCACATAATTGTGAGTTTTCGGCAATGCAAAGTGAATTTCAAGCTGTTAGTAGTCAAATGAAAAATTGAATGGCAAAGTTTAAAGAGAAACTATAGGCTAGGAATAATAAAAAAAAAATAATTAAAAAAATGGTATACCTAACCCTATATAGTGCTTCCTATGGGATTTTAGCTAACGCTAAATGTCCTCATGCGTAGCTTTAGGATGTACAGCGCCAGTTAGGCAACCAAAAGTCACAGAGGAGATAACACTACAATGCAAACATTGACATTTCTCAACAACTGCAATAAGTACCTTTAAAGAGTTAAACTGACAGGGGCACTGTGAGGGAAATTAAACCCTTCAATGAGCTGAGGTGGTCTGGTGCCTAGCATGTTTTTTTTAAGCTCAAACCGCTAATATGGTAAAATTATCCAACTTGGCTCAAGTCCCACCTAAGCTTCTAAATGTTTTATTATGGGCAGTATTCTTGTAGCTTCTTATATGGTCTATCATGTTCTGAAAAAAGTGTGAGTACTCGTTGTTAGAGAGTACCCTATCCACAGACAAAACAAAAATGAGCAGCAGGAATGAAGTTGTGGACCAGAAAAATTCTAATTTTAGCACAATATAGCTGAAATGGAAACAGACAAACTGGAGTTTTGTGTTTTTTTTTAATTCTTTATTTTTATTGTGCAAAGAAGAAAACATTGTGCTTGTAGCACCCCGACAGTGTTGACAAGCACTGCATTGACATACAGGAATATACAGTGTCATGTCATTAGTTAAACGTGCACATTTTCTTATATAACAAAAATAAAACAGGTTGATCTGCATTTCACTTGTAGCTTAGAAAGAGAGTTTGGTTGAGTTGTTAGGTAATTCAAGTGAAATTAGCTATGTTTGTATATAAGCAACACAATTGTCGTGTGTTATGTTATTTAACAGGCTAGATTTTCACATTGGGGTGGTTAGATGCTGAATGCCTCGTACAGGAAATGTGTATATGCGAGGGTTATGTCATTTTCATTCTGGTGTGATTTTGAGGACAGATTTTGTATCATCTACAGGAATTATAAGATGTAAAGTACACAATTAGCTTGTACCCTAGAGTCTCCTTACAGGTGTGTGTCTAATTGTAGTGTAGGCGTTAAGAATACTGGCCTATACCGGCATTCCTTCGCAGTGTCAAGCTGGGTGTTTTAAACTTGAGTGACTGGCCCAGAAGAATCGAACATGAGAGGTTGGGTAGTGCCTGAGTGCTAAGCCATAGTGGGCCTGGGTTCAGGGAATTGGGAGTTATAGGTAATGTGGGCACAGTGTTGTACTCGGTTAGGGGGTTGTGAGCCTTGCTGGAGGCTTATCGCCCATGTCTATGGCTGCTTAATTTACCCCCATGTTGCGGGGGGGCGGAAGGAGGGAGCTCCGTTTATGATGTGCCCCTAGAGGGCTGAGGCTGTGCTCCTTCTAGCGGATAAGATGGATTGCCCCTTCTCGTGTTATTCACTTGGATAAATCTACGGTGTGGTAAGTGTAAAACGTAATAAAATGAAATAGTAACTTAGTATATACATGGTGAACAGTATTGTACTCATGTGTACACATCATAACAGTAGGGGTATTAACGGCGTTTTCGGGCTTGTCTGGCGTTAGGTGTCCAGGTGAACCTCCCTTTGGTCTCGTGGGACAGAGGGAACCACATGACTTGGGTCCCAGGTTGGGGTCGTGCGTGTTGCCTCTGGGGGCAGTGCAGGCAGTCCCAGAGCTTGTAAGAAAGCGGGGGCCTTGGTGATATTGGAAAGCCGGTGAACAGTTCCTTGGTGTGCCACTATGAGGGACCTTGGGGGGCCCCAGTTGTAGGTCACTCCAGAGTATTTCAGGTGGCTTGTCACTGGCTTGAGGGATCTGCGCCATTGGAGCGTGGATCTAGTGAGGTCATGATAAAATGTGAGAGGAGAGTTCTCAAATGAGTAGGGGTTCTTGTCTCGGATTGCTGACATGATATGTCCCTTGTCTTGCAGGGAGGAACATCGCACCACTACGTCCATTGTCACGTTAGGGGGTGCAGTGGGAGACTTTGGGAGGCGATATGCCCCATCTAGGGTTATCTTTCTTGCCTGCTGCGGAGGTAGTATGGTCGCCAGCAGCCGTCTTAGATAGTGTGGTAATTCTTCCAGGGGGATGTTATCAGGTATGCCCCGAATCTTAATGTGTTGTAGTCTATAACGATCTTCCATGGTTGTTATTTGTGTGCTGAGTGCCTGTTTGGAGGTCTGGACTTGCCTTATGGTGTCGTGCATTGCGGACATGTCCTTGCGTATGTCCAGAATGTCCTCCTCGGATGCCCGGACCCCGTCTGTCACAGCTCGTACCTCCTCCTTTATTACTGCATTGTCCATTTCTAGCCACTTTCGGATCTCCAGCATGAAGGTTTGTATGTCTTGCTTGGTAGCTAGCTCAAGCCCTCCTTGGGTTATCAGAGGTGCTGCAGGTGCTGTGAGCTCTGCTCCAGTTATGGGCAGAGGTGTTGGTGCTGCAGGTTCTGTGAGCTCTGCTCCCATTGTGGGTAGTTGTGTTGATGCTGCTGGTTCTGCGGGGCTGGATGCAGGAGAGGGGTCCTGGTTCTTTGCGGCCGCCATCTTGTGTTGCGGTTGTTGCTGCAGGAGAGTGCTGATGTCTCTCGTGTCGGACACTGTGGCTGGTGCAGGTTTCTGGGATCGGTGTCCCATTGTTGTTCTCTCTGCCTGTGAGGTGGGTGCCGGTGGTTTATTTGGCCAGAGTAGGTCGCTTTCTTGAAATCCGCCGAGGGTGTACTCGAGTCTGGGGATGGAGGGCGCGTGGTAAGCCTCAGACCTGCGCTTTGGTCCCTTTGTCCGTGGGGTGTGGAAAAAGCGCATCGGGCACTGTAGCGGGATACCCGGGTGTGCTGTCGTCGTATACCGTTGGTTTTTTTCTTATATTGCTCGTTTTTAGGGTGATTTTGGTGCTTTTCTTGCGGGAGCTCGGTGAGATGGCGTCCGCTCTGCTCGCGTGTTGGCTCTGCCCCCTTGTTTTGTTTTTTAACCAATTTAACTACTGTGGACTAAATTTTAAATCCCTTGGTCAATTCACATTTTCATTAAGAGTAGGCAGTTTGGGTTATTACTTATGAAGTCAAAATCCATGTAATATGCACCAAATCAAAGGGGGGGTTGTAAGAAACAGAACCAAGACAGCTTGCTGTCGCCTCTGGGCACTGTCCCCTTTTTTCTAAACAGCTTGACAAAAAATTGGAGATTGGTGGGCTCCAAAGACTCTAGGCAACATGATCAATACACTGAACTGTAGTGGTTTTGTTGCTTGGAATTCCAAGTTAACTAAAAATGGTTTATGCTGTAAAAATAAGTTATAATGAAAAGCAAAAAAAAAACAAAATGTTTTAAATTGCAAATTTAGGTCCAACAAGCCTATTTGGAAAATAGCTGAACATATTGCCCTTATTCTGTTATTATGGGTTAATTTTTTGAAATGTGATACCTCCTAAACTCAGCACATGTGAGTCTTTCATACACTCACTTTGAGCTCATGCTGATGTTGAAATCACCAAAGACAGCTAAATGTAATTTCAATGTGTACAAACTCTGCAATTAAATTTAATGTGTTTATTCCTTTTTTTTTTAGCTGGAAATTTTGAAATTCACATTGTATTGTATTTTTTTTGTATGTGATTTTGACAAGGAGATTGGAAAATTAAATTCAACATAGCAAAACAGGAATATTTAAACATAGTATGAGGCTAATTCACTAAACTATTGTGGACTAAAATCCAAGTGGCAATATTAGGGCTAAAGTAGCCTAGTTGGGTCTACCCATTGTACAGCTCTGCAGAATCTGTTGGCGCTTTATAAATAATAATAATAATAATAATAATAATAATAATAATAATAGTGGAGTTGACATTTTTACAGGGCAGCAATTTTTGACTAGCATTTGCTATTTGGATTTTAATTCATTTCAGTTTGGGTTTTAGTGAATAAACCCTACATTGGTTTAGCCCGACCTAAATCTAGCAGTTTCCTCCAATTTACCAAGATTTGTTGTTTAGTGAATGAACTGCAATGTTTGTGATTTTTTTTTTTTTTATTCTTTTTAAAGTAGCACTGCTGGAAAAATAATTGAAAAAACAAAAATGAGAAACTTGCAACTGAATATAAATGTTCATGCAAACACAGACCCAAGTAGGAAAATGACTTGATATTTCATTAATTAATACATCAACAGAAACCAGAGGGAAAAAAAACCCTTGTCTAGTTGTCTGGCGTCTCAGATACAGAACACTGGCTCATTAGCCTTAAGTACATCAAGCAAGAAATGCTATTTATTCCATATAAAATAATGATTCACTTTAGAGATGAAGAAATGAAAATCACTGCTAAAATTCGTGGTGCTAAAGGAACAAAAGGGGAAAAAAACACAAACAAAATCTGCAAGCAACAAGTTAGGAGGGGAACAGATTGCATTAGAAATTGATTTGACTTACCTATGTATGCGAGATCTGTAGTTCAAAAAGACACAACTTTGGCAGGGCTGTAGAAATATCTTCTCCAATTCCAGTACTTGCTCTGTTAGACAGCACTATTACATTTCAGAAAAATTCAAATCTGCAGGATGTTTCAATGTTAAGGGTATTTTTGTTGTTGACAAAAGCCACAGTTTAAGGTCCTTCACAGTATCACTTATTCTTTGTGACCACCATGCATGGTAAACTGGAGTAGATATTGGGTAGAAAAGGGCAATTAAAATAGAAGTAAGGTACACAGCTGATTACACTGAATTTTGTTTGTATTCCTCCTATTTTTTTTCTTTAATGTTGCTGCTGGAATAATTAGAGTGACAGATATTTGTCCTTGGAGAAGTGGTAGAGAGCACTAGTGGACACCAACCATATCTGTTTCATCAATCACGATTCATTAATACATGAAGAGTGTGCAGTCCTGTCAAAAGAAATCTGAGCCTGTCTGCAGGAAGGTTTCATTCAAAAATTGTGTTCACCTGGGTTAAATTCCTCCTGTCTTGCCTTGACCTCCCAGACACCCTGTTATTAACCTGGAATTAGCAGATATAGTTTGCAAAATATATTGGCAAATATTTCACCAGTTCTTTTACAACTTTTAAATTTTAAATACAATGGTAATACAAATCCTTAAGATAACTAACACATTTATTTTTCCAGTAACCCAGGAACTGTGGAGAATTGACAAGTGAATTGTATTAGAGTAAAACAGTCAAGCTGGAAAAAACAGGCGAGGGGGAGAACCTTTCCAAATGATCTATTATGGCCTAAACTTTGGATTCTCTTGTCAATTATTCACAATTCTGTGTTTATTGGTTGTGCATGCAAATACTGTAAACAGTGTTTTAAATGCTTCCTATACTGAGCATGAACATTGTAACTAAAATCTTAATATAGTATTGCATTAATATATAACAATAACCTCAATATAATGTGGTATTAATATAGAGGGGATTATGTATAAAAAGTATCAGTTCAGAAAAGTCGTGCAAACATAGGAAAGGGGCGGATCCACTAATGCAATGTGCCCACTTGTTTCCATGGTGACTGTGCCACTTTTCCGAACACAACTGTTTTAATACATAATTTCCCACCGAGTTTAACCATTTAAACCTGGAATCACCTAGTATCAAAGAATCTTTCTAATTCAACTATTTTAACCTAAAATTAAAATTCCTTTGTGATTTCTCTACAATTCACAGGAACCAGAAACTATTCACAGTTATTCACAAGAAAAAGAGAGAACTGCTCAATGTAAATTTTAAAAAGTGGATTTAAAGTTTAAGGCCAAAATAGCTAAACAGGGAAAAAAATGGCTACAGCTATTTTGGCCTTAACTTTGAAATTTACTTTGAATTCCTGACAATTTCCACTTTAGTGAATAACCCTAAGGGATATTTAGTACTGTGAGAATTCAAATTGATATTCAATTCAAGGCCAGAGTAGCTGAAATGAAAACAGAGATCATGTACAGAAAATCTCCATTTTGGCTACTTTGACCTGAAATTTTAAATTCCCTTTGAATTCACTGGCTGACAAAATATCTGAACTCTATCAACTCTCAAAATATCAGCTACTTTCCAAGCTTGTTTAAAGGTACACTGTAGGCACCCAGACCCAGCTAATTGAAGTGGTCTGGGTGCTGTGACCCTATTGCACTTAGTGCTGCAATGTAAAACATTGTAGTCCCAGAGAAAATCTAATGTTTACATTGCAGCTCTAAGTCTGCCCTCTGTGGCTGTCTACCAGAGAGCCACTAGAGGGCTTCCGGAATCCAAACAGACTTTTGGTCCGTTATCTGACACTGGATGTCCTCACGCTCTGCATGAGAACCTCCAGCTTCAGATTTTCCCCATTGGAAAGCATTGCATAATGCTTTCCTATGGGGAGGTCCAATGCGCATGCGGCCATTGCCACCCATGCGTTTTAGCTCTCCCCCGCCGGCCGACGTCAGCGGGGGAGGAGCGTGGGCGGAGCCTGACCCAGCCGAGGTACATTGGCACTGGATTCAGGTAAGTTTTAACCCTTTCAGCTCCACGGAAGAGGGGGGGGACCAATTAATACTATAGGATCCCTTTGAATTTCCCTGATAATTTTAAAAAAATTCCCCTACTATCTTTCTATGGGTCCGATATATATTGTTTCTTTTAGCCCAGCAGACAATAGATTATACTCTCTCTGAAATTTTAACTTCTGATATTAAAGTGACACTATAGGCACCCAGACCACTTCATCTCATCAAAGTGGTCTGGGTGCAGTGTCCCTGTCCCCTTAACCCTGCAGTGTAAACGTTGCAGTTTCAGTTAAACTGCAACGTTTACATTGCAGGGTTAAGACTGTCTCTAGTGGCTGTGTAGCAGACAGCGACTAGAGGCGCATTCTGGCTTTTCACTGAGTTTAACTCCGTGAAATGACTCTGGAGGTCCTCACACCTTGCATGACGACGTCCAGCGCTTTCGGATTCCCCATTGACAAGCATTGATTCAATACTTTCCTAAAGGGAAGGTCTAGTGAGCGCGACGCTGGAAATAGGTACCGTAAGTTGAAAACAGGGTTTTTAACCCTTTACACGATAGACACGGGGAGGGGGAACCTACAAAAAAGACAGATGGACTCTGCAGCATTAGAAATACAGTTTTTTATTGCTAACAAGATAGTGTACCTTTAAAATAATAATAATAATAATAGAATTAACTGCAATTAACTAGCCAAACGTTTCCTGAAAAGGCAAATCTTTATGTATATATAAAATGTAAAACCTGACATTTCAAGGTTCAATCCACTACATATAATCAGCTTGGCTAATACAACACCGAGAGAAAGATTTAATTTCTATTGTGTGGTATTGTCATTTTACACAAGTTCCTTTAATTACCCATAAAATCTATGGCTTTTTCAAATTTTAACTCAAACAGACTTAAAACTCAGATTACATAATTACATTTACTCACCAATATCAATTTATATGCAAATAGTTTCTGACAGTGGCAGCTCAGGTACAATATATATATAATAAATAAAGTGACAGGAATTAATTGGGCCTAGTGATGGCTATTCAATATAGATAGCACTGTCTGTGTCTGACACCTAATGCATTATAATATTGTGTTACTATGTATGAATGGTATAATAATTAATAATAATAATAATAAATTGATTTATGATATTTATCTCAGGGCTGGGATACTCAATGCAGCATGCCTGTGAGGAGAAAAGGCGGGAAACAAAGCATTCAACTGATTGGCTGCCTAGGTTAGCTCTGATTGGTCGGTTTCTGTCACCTGACCTTTAGCTGTGTACAGCAATGTGTGCAATAAAGATTGGAATGTTCAATGCAGCACGTCTGTGAGGAAAAAAGGCGGGAAACAAAGCATTCAACTGATTGGCTGCCTAGATTAACTCTGATTGGTCACAAGTCACCTGGTATTTAAATGTGTGCTTCAGTGGTGCCAGCTGTCTAATAAAGATTGCCCTCAGCTCCTAAGATGGCCGACTAGGTGTTCCCTCACCTGATTGGCTGTCTAGGTTAGCTGTCTGATAGGCTGCCTCATGGTCACCTGATTATCACATCACAGTAGTGGGAGCACTGGGATTGCTGCTGTGATTGAAATTTACCTTCACCTGAATTCATGCCTCCCAAGTGTCCCGATTTAGCAGAGAAAGTCCCTATTTTAGTCTTAATTCCCTCTGTCTCTTTTCTTCTATCCTAATGTCCCTCTTTTTCTAGGAGCTCTATATTGTTGGTGTGTCTGAGTGTATAACAGAGCTCCACAGTAATAATACTCCCAGTAATGTATCTGAGTGTATAACAGAGCTCCACAGTAATAATACTCCCAGTAATGTATCTGAGTGTATAACAGAACTCCACAGCAATAATACTCCCAGTAATGTGTCTGAGTGTATAACAGAACTCCACAGCAATAATACTCCCAGTAATGTGTCTGAGTGTATAACAGAGCTCCACAGCAATAATATTCCCAGTAATGTGTCTGAGTGTATAACAGAGCTCCACTGCAATAATATTCCAAGTAATGTGTCTGTAAACTGCAATAAATGTGTTAGAAATCAGTCTGTGTTAAATTAAAGTGCAATGCAACACCTAGTGTTCTCTGCCAAGTCTCACTGATATTGCAATCCAATAATACAAGAAGGTGGGGGAACCTAGACAGGGCACTGCCAATCCAGGAAATTTAAAATATAGGTGCTTGGTTTTATCTGTTTTGTCTTCAAATTAATGTGCTGGCAATGCATTGTTTACTTGAAGTAACTGTTGTTTTTCTTAGCAATCTTTCTGTGGAATTATAAAGAGCCTTAGCAGAGGAAGTCCCGCCAGTATACACTTGGAAAACAAAAAAAGAGATAAAACAGTGATAGAAGTAAAGGAAGACAACTGAAATAAGAGACTAATGCCATTGGGACAAGGATTATATCTTCAATTTCTTCCGAGATGTAGGGTGCTCCCCAGTTTTTCTGATGCTTAGGGTTAAGGCGTTGTAGAGCTGTGTACCCTGCATTGAGGAGGATTGATGCCCTCGTTTAACTTTCTTCAGTCACTTGGCCCTGAAACAAATTGCTGTAATGCAGTTAATACAGAAAGCCTTTGAACTAAGATAAACTTCTTCTTCTAATTATTTAATTACATAAATATTTATAAATAGTTAAAGGAGTCACCTGGAAATGATGGTACTTATTAATTATACTTCCACCTGCTCAGAGTATTACTTAGTATTTTCAAGTGCTCAGTATGCTTGTCAGCCCGAAGGGAAAAAAGTCGATGACTTCCTGATCACAACGTAGACAGAACTCCCGTGTGACAGACAGGAGTATAATTAACAAATACCAAAATGGCTTCTGATACCCTACTTCAAACTCAGCATGACTGCACATTTATACTGCATAATGTGAGATATGTTTAGAATACATATTTTTTGTACGTGTGTGTGTGTGGAACTCATATTAAAGGATTTCTCCAACCTCCATGGCCTCTTCTGCTTTTAAAAGTGATCATAGAGCAAGGAATCTGTGCGGTGTTCCTGCTTTAAACGTTACACATACAGAGAATTCTACACCTTTGTTCCGAGGGATAGATACGTATTATTATTCTGCACTGCCTAATGTTAATTCTGTGCAAATATTGCATCTGTCGTCGACATGCACGGCTCACTGGCGACAGCTGTAATCAGCTTCTTTACTTGCAGGCAGTGTTGTGAGTGCGCCTGTAAGTAGAAGCTTCTTATAATGTGCCCCAATCAAATCTCCTCCCTTGGCCCCTTCCGTAATGTGTGCCCTGTATCACTATATCCCTCCCTAGTCTGGCACTCCTCTCGAATTCTTCCTCCCTGCATTACGGTATTTTTTATTCTGTCCGCTACCATTCAAGATCTGTTTTTACCTATTTTACAACAGTTTTATTAAAAATAGGGTGGGGGACTAAGTCAGAAGTGCCAGATTTTCCATTATTTTGTCTTGTAGTGCAACATAAAAAAAGACCCCTTAAGGACCAAACTTCTGGAATAAAAGGGATTCATGACATGTCACACATGTCATGTGTCCTTAAGGGGATAAATGGGCTATGCATTACAATGCAGCAAGAAGCCATGTATTTTAGAGAAAACCACTGTAAAATGTTAAAGTGGCTCTACAACAGGATTAGATTTTTTTTTACCCCCGCTCTTTGTACCCTCAATGTCCCAGCATTATATTTAGTTTTTTTCCAGTCCAACTTTTTTACCTGTATTATTTATTTCTGTTTATTTTCTTCTGATCATTGTTACAGTCGCAGCCATATGCTACAATGTAGCGGTGATACTGGATCTCTGCGTTTGTCTGCCTTTCAGAATGCATGTCAGATCTTGCACATGCACAGTCCATGCACAGTCCACTTTGCACCTCAAATATTCACAGGGTGGACTGAGCATGCTCAGAATAACGATATTTAAAGCATGGAGACGTGGTACGCACTTGACAAAGGAGACGGAGCTTGACTTAAGCTCTGACTATTGTCAAGTTAAAGAGAGTACATTCTCGTGTATTTTAAGAAGAAAAAAAAAAACACATAAATTAATTAATCAGTTTCCAGGAGAAGAAACACTTACTGTAACATAAGAGTCAAGATAGAATCACTCAGTCCTTCGATAGAGCTAAATATAACATTATTATTTCTTATTTTACAGATCTCTGAAACACATATTTGTTAAATATTGGGGGAAAATAAACATAAATAAATAGATCTCTGGGAAATTATAGTTTGTCTTTTTGTAGAAACTTCCGCCCACCTCTACTATTACCTCCAACTTCCTTATATGTGTTTAATGGAGAACTTCAGTTTGTAAATATCTTTGTCTTTTCCTTTCTTTTTTAGCAACAGTCTCTATTTGTGTTCTTATCGTACAGACAGAATTAATATCGTTAAAAATAATAGTATTGTATATTATAACAAATATGCTATAGACATCCGTGTATTCTTCCCGAATAGCTAAATGCTGCTTGCTCCGATGGCATTTAAAAACCCCTTAATGACACAACTTCTGGAATAAAAGGGAATCATGACGGAATATATCCGTCGTCTGTCCTTAAGGGGTTAAATAAATAAATAATACCAATATAAAACATGGAATAGGTAAGGGAACTACAATCATTTTACTGGAACACAGAGCTGGCTCTGTATAATGGACACTATAACAGTGGTCTGGCAATGTACTGCGGGTACTTTAACACTACTATGGTTCTGTATAATGATAATATATATGCTGTAAGAAACATTTATAACACTGAAAAAGTTACAAGTGCTGAATTCTATTTTTACTGATGGATTGAACACATCTGTCTCAATGGAAATGATCACACCTTGTACTGGGACCCACATTCTACACTTGGTTTAACTTGGCAGACAATGTTCTGACCTTTTTGAACTCTCCATAATAATTGATCATTTTGTGTGTCATTGGCAAACTTTGCCATCAGAAAGCTGTCAACATTCACAGCTCAGAGACCTAGATCTGTCTGATGGAGACACGACACCCAGGTGAATGCCCGTATCCAGTATTGTACCCAAATCATGTAACCGTTTTTCTCTACTGCAAGTTTTCACTCTGTTGGGGGAAAAAAAGCCTGCTAAAATGTACACATTTTAAAGTGGTATAACAAACAGAATATTGCAAATTTTAAAGAGACACTCCACTACCCAAGTAAAAAAATAAATAAGTTGCTGTTGTATACACATACCCCTAATGAATACATGCATGTATTTAAGCATACAGTTTTCACTGGCGGTATATCTAAATATTGAGATCTCTTGTCTGCTGCCTTTGCATTCCTTCCCCTTCTTCCCCAGCACAACCTTTATGTGGCTGTCCATTCACAGACTTCCCATTGCAGCTCAATGAGAAGTCTTTGCAAGGTAGGTGCTCTGGAAAATTACTCCCTTTTCAATTTAGCTAAACAACCAGGAAGTAACAAGACCTGTTGTCTGATTGACAGCCAGAGGGTTGTAACAAGGTTCATTTATAAAAGTAACAATTTAGTTTAAAATCTTAAGTTTTTATAAAAAAAAAAAAAAAAAAAAAAAGGGCACGCTCTTCTAGGGCATTTTAACATAATCCCACATCCCAGCCTCCTGAATTTAAACACACTTTTGTTCATCATTTTGTTCATGTGTGTGATTTGTACATTGTAATCAATTTAAACAATTTTTCAGCTTATTCCCCATGGGTTATTTTTTATACTGAATTTAGCAGTTCAAATTTATAGGGACATTACCTATTAAAATAAATAAATAAATATATTTCCACAATAAATGTGAAAGTAAGGACACTAAAAAAAGTATCAGAACAGAATGATTCAAATAAAACAGGTGACAAGCTAATCAAGAGTTAAATTAAAACAAAGTGAAAACACAAAGGAAACTAAAATGTGACAAGAACTGTTAAAAAGGCCTTGGTTTTCATGTGGGGTGGAAGAGGGCATGATGTACCACATCTGGTGGACTTGCCAACCCATTAAAGCATACTGGGGAGAGGTGGAGAAGATTAGCTCAGGGGCCTTACAACTCACAACGAAGCTGCAACCAGAGTGTGGGTTACTATTTATGACACTTGACAAGTACACGAAATCACAGGCACTGATCGCAGCAAACTTGCTGATAGCGAGAACGAACACCGGAACGAACAGATCTGTTACAACAAATCACTACGAACCTAGATTATGAAACGAAGATTAACACACAATTCAAGCCAACGAAACACATGATGGAAGCCAAGACATGGTGGGAAGCATACATTAGACCTGGGGCACGAGATGAGCAGGGGGAGAAACACGAATAATAGAAAAGTATACATTTTCTACAGAGGAGAGAAAAAGAGAGGGGGAAAAAAAAGAGAGAGACACAGGGACAAGAGTCTATTGGTGACTCGATTGATGGTTGTCACGATTGCGATACACACACAGGCTAACATTCCTAAGATGAAGATGGTAATGGCGAGAGACATACCCACACTGTACATAGTTTATGACACTTCGCCATCCTAGACAGTTCTCCTACTTCCTTGATTACTGGTCACACAGAGGGCAAACAGGACCCCCCAGGTGCGTACTCAGAGAATACAGATGGTTATTGTAATGACAACAAATTGTTACCCTCTGACTTGTGAGATGTCATTGTAAATGCCATAAAGGTATTGATTTTTGATATTGTACTATCTACTACTGTCTCCCCCTCCCTTTTCTTTTTCTGTAACCCATAAAAAGCTTTGAAAACTAATAAAAAAATATTGAATGTAACATGTTTTTTTCAAAAAGCCTTGGTTTTCAGTATAAACCATTTTCTTCCAAAACCGTATTACAACTGATGTAAGAGAGATACAGAGAAGTACACTATGTAAAAGTTATATTTATTTTTTTTTCCTCATATTTTTACTTGTATTTACTTGTATGAATGTCACAGTAAAAAAATGGGCTGCCATTCACTCATTTTTGGCTCAGTGTTTGCTTTGGTCATTGATTGCCCTTTCATTGGCTCCTTGGTGTTTTTCAGCCAATCAAAATACAGCTTTCGTCGTATGTGTCAGAATTGTTTTTCAATTTTTATCTCTTGCGTAAAGAACAGGCAACTCAAATGTCACACATATTTAAACTTCTCAGCAATTTAGCAAGCTATCTTATATATATATATATATATATATATATATATATATATATATATATATATATATATATATATATACATTTTCTTAAATATACACTAGATTTCATATTATGTTTATTATCTGTTTATCTTGCAACAGAGTGTCTTTCTTTATCTTAGTGCTCAG
Organism: Pelobates fuscus; assembly: GCF_036172605.1. Classification (NCBI taxonomy): domain Eukaryota; kingdom Metazoa; phylum Chordata; class Amphibia; order Anura; family Pelobatidae; genus Pelobates; species Pelobates fuscus. The sequence goes on from NC_086328.1 coordinate 18,419,498, forward strand.
ATAATCATTGTTAAGCTCTGTCAATTGCATCTGGAAGTCACCATAGAAGCAGCGTTTAAGGAAGAGGAGACAATTGCGTGCCCTGGCTGTGCCTTGACTGAACTAGATTGTGATATGATATGCTAAATCTTTATCATTAATCTAAAACAAAATGGAACATCACATGAAAAAATGGTTAACGCACAGAGTTCCTCTGTATGGCTTAAAGTAATTTAAACCTATTAGTAAAAAAAAAAAAAATAAGAGAGTGAGATTAGGTTTTTTTTTTTTACATAATGTTAAAAAGTCAAAATAAATATTCACTGTTCGAGCGTCAAGGTTATTCACCAAGGAATTGCAAATTGTAGGCCAATATATCTGAGGTGGGAAACATAATTGATTTGGAGGCTATTGTTTTCTGTTTTGCTATTATTTCAAATATGCTGTTGGCGGTTGTAACATTAATTACCCAAATGCCCTCAAAGCTGGCTTGAAATTCCACATATAAGTTTGTATCGTCACTTACTAAATTGTCTCTCGTGCACATATTTCAATCCCAACTCATACTCTAGGCAACATTAGAGAGGAACATTGGTGAAAATTCACCGGCCGTGTTGTTGCAATTTTCTACCAAGCTGAATCCAGCTGGCATTATCTACACAATGTTATATGTCACATGGCTCTATCTCCAAGAGACACACTTGTTGTTCCATAAATCCCCCAGTGCGCCATTGGGGGCATTAAATATATAGGCTTCTATTTGCTGATGGATTGTGGTTTGAAAATGATTGCCTTCCCAGGGATGCACATTTTCCTTGCAGAGTGTGAAACATTATTCGGACTGGCTTTTTTTATATTCCTTTGGTCACACTTGAGCTATAGTTAGCAAATTGATAAGGTTCCACTGTTAAGCTTTATTGCCAGTGACACGAGCCTATGACACTTTATAAAAAGAAGTAATCCAGAACAATCTCTAGGTAATTAACACCTAGATAAACAAACATAAATTTCTATATTGCATTTATTTAGACTACCACTCAAATATTCGTGAACCATGCTTTTTTAATTAAAAGATAAATCTATGTGACACTTCGCCTCAAACTTAATTATTCAGCATAGTATAATAAAAAATCGGACCCATTAAACTTGTCTTGCTCTGTATGCCTGTATTAACAGCAAAACAGTTCAGTCTGGGTCATTTAAATTTCCTCTCGTCTTCCTCTTTCTGTACGCTTCTCCGATTTTTATTCAACTAGCAACACCAACAGGTGAGGGGTAGCAAGGCTTATAAAAATATCAGTGTGTGAGCACCTACAGAGGCAGGTAATTATCATCCCTATAGAGATATTTCACTTAACGGAGTGATATTACTGAACGTCATGGTCAAGTTAACTTGGAAACATGAACTCATAACCTCTAGTATTCTAGTTCCTGCAGACGACAGTTTATATTTTTTTCTCGGAAACCATAAAAATACATAATTTCACTGGTATTTTGCAGACGCTCAATCTTGCACTGGGTTTAAAATAAATAAATAAATAAAAATATCTTAAACATTTGAATAGAGAAATCATTTTGTATAGCAAAGCATAGATGCTTTCTCACAACAGGAGCCCTCGAGATATGTTGTAACACATTGTTCAGCATGCAGATGTTAAACCGAGAATGAAAGAATTGGAAAAAAAAAAACAAATCTATTCCCCAATCAAATTAAATAGTGATGTTACCAGCTAAATATACTCTTGCAGAAATATACAGTATTGTAAAATATTTCGGTGTTAAATTATAATGTGTCTGTGTGATTTAGCATGTGCGTATTAAGAAAAATAAAGTGCTATGCAGGAAAAAAAGGTGCAATGCTCCTGGTGTTGGGGTACGAAGAAAGCACTCACCTATTCAGCAGCTTTCTGGAAAAAATTTTGAGCAGCTGTTTATTGATCAATTGTGAAAGCATTATATGGGATTGTTCTTCCAGGCATAACAAAAAAAAATGGTTGGCAGTGAAAAAAACAAGAAAAGATGTAGAAACAATTCTCGTGATTGTTTTACGTAGTTTGGAGAAATGACTATTCATGCTGGGGAATATGTGCCTATTTTGTATTGAGTGCAATTTTTGGATTGACGGTATAAATCAATAAGGCAAGTACAAAATATATAAAAAGTGTAGAGGATTAGCGCCACTCTAAAACAGACATTGGTGAGAATATTATAATCAACATAAGATGCCTTAAATAGGTCTACAACAGATAGATACACGTAAAAAAATGGGATAGAATAAGAGACCTAAAATACAAATAAATATAAAATAAGATAAATAGAATAATAATAAATAAAATATAAATTAATGAATTTATGTCCAAGATAGAGAGTCCAATAAAAGATGATGGTAAATACTTTTCAGAGGAGCAATCACAAACTTATTCAAAGTATGTGGAAAGAAGGAGAGGATAATGTTGCAGTATGTCCAGAAAATATAAAAATAAGAATAAAAATATATAAAAGAGTAACTTGAAGAAGTCCCTTGTGGCGAAACACGTTGTGGACTTTTAATCTGTTTTACTACTATGTTAATAAAGGTATTTTGGCTACTTTTACATTGAGTGTGCCATTTTACTCTTTTTACTCAGTTATTATTCTTTTATTATTTTATTGCCTGGTATCCTGATTTTACTCCCAGCAAGAACTACTAAAGAAATGCTTAGGTGGGGGTTATTCTACCCACACCCTATCCATAGAGCAATTTGTCTGCTCTGGTAAATGTGAGTAATATTATTTTATTTATTCTTCTGGTTGATTGTATACAGTGAGCACTATTGTTGTTTCTTTTTATTTTTTGGTCCACACGTCATTGAAACCATTCTTCACGGATCCCATAAGTGGGGATTGTACCACTGTACGCCTTTCATACTAGAGCTGGTTTAAAGCTCTAAAAAACGTGAGTAGGACCATATATATTTTTATTTTTATTTTTATATTTTCTGGACGTACTGCACCATTATCCTCTCCATCTTTCCACATACGGACTGCATCTGATATACCAACAAGAACATTTTCATTGAATAAGTTTTTGATTGCTCCTCTGGAAAGTATTTACCATCATCTTTTATTTGACTCTCTTATACATATATATGTATATGGACATATATTCATTAATTTGTATTTTATCTGTTATTATTCTATTTATCTTATTTTATATTTATTTGTATTTTAGGTATCTTATTCTATCGCATTTTTTAAGTGTATCTATCTATTGTAGACCTATTTAAGGCATTTTATGTTGGTTATAATATTCTCACCAATGTCTTTTTTGAGTTGCGCTAATCCTCTACACTTTTTATATTTTGTACTTGCCTCACTACTATAGGGATAGAGGGATTCCCTTCCTTTTGGAGGAAAGCTGCCTTGATTTCACTTTTCCCAGTTTGTTCTATCAATGCTGACCCTTTACTACTGTTTCTTTAAATCAATGAGGGCTATCTTTGGCAGCCGAGATGTTTCCATGATACTATGTGTCTATGTTGTCACAGAGCTGAAAGACATTAAAGGAATCTTTTGTTGCTTTCAATGCCTTAAATCCCTAGATTTAGGGTTATTGTGTGATGGGAGGGCACGCGCAATACTCTGACTATTTTGGCATTAAACGAACACTATATATTTAGGAATACAAATTCCTGTATTCCTGACACTATAGTTCCCTAGTCACTGTTTAGTTAAAACAGATATTTGACATACCTTTCTTCCTCACGCAACCGGTCTCCTCTGTGAAGCTCCCATAGGAAAGCATTGGGTGGCTAGTGCGCATGCACAGCAAAACGCTACGCTGTGCCAATCAGATGGTCTCTATGAAATAGCAACATTTTAATCTGCTATTTAATGGAAGTTCCTCTAGTGGCTGTCATATTGAAGTACAGCAATTTTCAGCTGATGGGTTAAAACGGAAGCACATGGCACCCAGACCACTTTATTGAGATGAAGTCTTGGTCTTGGTGCCTATATTTTTCCTTAAAATATGTGAAACAGAGCAATCATTGAATTTAATGACTCTGTTTCCCGAGTCAAAAACATGGTACACTGTATAAAGCAAATGTTCAGCTTTGCATCTGTCCAGAGAATAAATCAAATATGTCTTGCTGCAACAAACATTTTATTGGGTATGTTTACTTCTAATTGCTACACTTGTAGTTGAATCACTGTAAACCGCATTTTCTCTTTATAGTCTTTTTAGTTCATGGGTGCATTAAATCCTACACATTCTAGAATACATTTTCAGGGTTATTTGCGAAATTGAGAATTCAAAGTGATTTTTTAAATTTAATGCCAGAGTAGTTAGACTGAGAACATTGCTGGCTTAGAGAATATTACCAGTTCTGCTATTTTGAACTTAAATTTTAAATCCACTTTAAATTCACTTTGAAATCTCACATCAGTGAATAACACTGTTTATTGTCAATGTAAGCAATGTCTATGTCCTCCAAGAAGCCCAGGACAATCATGTACAGTACAGTTCAGGATTTTGGATTGGGGTATTTCCAGTGGGGCTGTTAATGCAATCTGTACTCCATGGGACATGTGGGGACTAGTTTAGGAACCATTGCATTAGGTGCCAAAATTAACATCACCCAAGTTCTCTTTAAGTTTGTCAGGAGGCCATCTTACCTTCAGATTCGTAGAACTGCATCTAAAGGAGACAGTAGACTGGAGCTGGGTTTGTGCTCGATCTGAAAAACTTTGTTGTGATCTTACGTTACACTTGGTTAATCCTATTAGGCAATCTTAGTAGAAAACATGGAATTACTTGCAGGGCAATGGACGCATTTTACAAGTGCAAATAATTCTATACTGTATTGTATATCTTATAATTATTGAATTGTATCTACTTTGTATGTATGCCATTATATAGATAGTAAATGTAATTGTTCAAAGCATTTAATCCATCTAACAGAACGATTATGCATTGTGCTATTTCCTCTATAATATTTATATCCCTATCATATTATTTGAACCTGATTTTAGCAAATTAATGGGTTATCTCACACTAAGCAATAATGATAATGGTGTTACTTTATTGAGAATTGACAACTGTATTGTCAGTTATCACTAATCATTCAGTAAGTCATTACAAAGCTCATCTAGGTGTTAGAAGGGAATTATAGCACTAAATAAACTCCCTTCCCTTCATCCGAACTGTAACTTTCTAATTGGTGGGAGGTTCAATTTCCATTCGTGTATTTTTTTTTTATGTTTTTGTTTTTTTAATTTGGTTATTATTACCTTGCCATTATACAGAGCATTCTAGATTCTTTAACCTGGAGTGATCTCAAATGACAATCAATACTTTGTGTATTGATGGTCTTCCCTATAGGCATTTAATGGCATTACAGTGTGCAAATGTAAGTGTCTTTTTTTTTTTTTAAGTATTTAAAATGAACTTTAATTTGCTGAACAAAAGTAATAAAAACAGAATATAAATACACAAAGGAGTCCCACTTAACACGTTTTGCCACTCAAAGGGCTTCTTCAGAAGTGTGGTAAGGTTCTCACAGCATTCTGTTTATATAGGGTGATGCTGTTTTCCGGCATTTTCTAACCATTGTGGAACGCATGCGTCACATTGGAGGTAACACGGCATGTTCTTTGTATGGTATTAGCTAACAAATGTAACTGTATTATTTCCCCATGTTCACAATATAAAATAAACAATCTTGTAAAATTATTAAATAAACTCACTCTGATTTGTGTGTCTGTATATACAATCCAAACCATGATTGTGATGTACAAATGTAACCTGTTAATTCTTACGTACCTGCAACAGAATAATTGAAGAACTTGCACCTGTCAGCTCTGAAGCACTCGGGTGAATGACTATTTGATTTACTTATTTAGCGACGTTAACAAACTCAGGAGCTGAACTTGTGTGCAGGAGTTCATTGACACAAAGCTTTCATTTTGTATTAAACTCGGTGTAGTCAAACTTAGCACATTAGCTGATGGGCTGTAAATCTATTGGATCTTATTTATCTGTAATTATCATATCTTAGATCTGCTGGAGACATTACATCAATGGAGAATGAAAAACACTTGCACTGCTGAACAAATGGGGTTTCTACGTCATCTTTACAAAACAGGGGATGGGTCTAGGACAGGGGTTCCCAACCCAATCCTCAAGTACCCCATATCAGTCCAGGATTTAGGGATTACCATGTTGTGTCTAAAGTGTTTTTTTTTTCTAAAAACACCTTCAACACAGCTGGGTAATCCCTAAATCCTGAACTGTTAGGGGGTACTTGAGGACTGGGTTGGGAACCACAGGTCTAGGCAATAGGGATTTTAAATCTGGGTCAGATCCACATTCTGGGAAAGGAAGAAATCATTGATGTGTTTTGATTTCGACTTGTTTCACATTCTTTTTACTCAGTTTAGTCCAAACATTCTGTAATTCATTGTCTCAAGATGGAGAAAAAAAAAAAATGAAAATGAAAAGTTGTATGACTTGTATTCCTCATATTATGCAGTTTATTTCTTTCTACTAATACATAATAGGAAAAATGTAATTACATATAACTATGGGCCTTGGGGTTGTAGGCAGTTACATATGGGCCATGAGTAAGTCTACGACATCAGCTCCAAATATATATTTATCTGTTGGTCTGCTGGGTGTTGTGTGTGCTTAACCTCCTAGTTCCACTCTGATGACGACTGAGAACTCAGGGATATAATGTTATGTTACAGTGCATTCCATCTGCATTCCCACATATCATAGAGTTCTAAAACCTATCACTACTATTAATCCAGTAGGTCACCAATGACTGAAACCCAGATAATGGAATGAAAGGTGACTCTGCAACTTGCTACTCCTCTGTTATTGACTGATGTCAGATGATTTCCAGGTCTGTGTGCAAATGTTCAGGAGAACCAACAATTGTTTTTTTTAACATCGTCATATAAAAACAAATACACATGCTATGGTAGTTTTATACAGTGATTTAATTAAGCACAATAATATATCTATCTAGAAGGTTTTGATAGATATATGAACAGTAAATGTATATGGAGTCTTGCGTAGCGTGATCCAAATTTCTCACATACGATAACTCGTATTACATTACAGAAACTACCTAACAAGTGTGAATTCATTTACATTAAGTTTCTCAAACATCCGACAAAAAAAAAAAAAAAGCTGCAAAAAAATAATGTTTCTCCTTAAAATCACCAGTTAGGTAAGAGAATGTTTTGTTTTTTGTTTTGTTCAGAGGTAGAGGGTTTATTGCGTAAAACACTGGATAAAATTGTACCGCTCCAAATACATTTTATTCTAACGGCAGGAAAAAAAAAGTCTTTGCTGGAAAAAAATAAAAAAATAAAAAACAAAACATAAACAAAAAACTTTTAATACTTCTATACCAGAATAAATTTCTGACAACTGACGAAGTTGTATAATAAATAATGAACAAGAATAAACTTCAAGTACAAAGTTGTCTACTTGTTACAAGCATAGCAACAAAATCCTCTACTCTATTGATTTCCAATTTGCTCCATGATAGATTATTTGTGTGTGTGTGTGTGTGTGTGTGTGTAGGAATGTAGACAGTATATATGACCAGAATCACAGACAACAAAATTTACAGAGAAAAAATTTGACATGTTTAGATAAGGGAAGCATGATGGTACTCAGAAACTGACAATGCATCACTGTTGCTGTCACTTGTTTGCATTACAAGTTACGAATGTTCTGGGAAAAATAAAATTGTCCATGTCAGGAGGTTGGGAAACAGGGACAGTAGCACCAGACCATATGAGAAGAAAGTACACACGTCACGATTAACAGGGAGATGATTCCAGTGTCACAAACAGAATTATTGCCTGTCTTGTTGGAAAATGCTCAGAGGACACAAAAAAATACTGAAAAAAAGATCCAAAAGTGCAAGGAACGGAATGTTTGTTTTTTTTTCTTCCTAAGTTATAGAAGGTGGCGCAAACACACAAAGCAAGCGACTGGCACAGTCACCAAACACGGTAGTGCAGTTAAAATCCTAAAGCTTACAATACAGTCAGAAAGTTTTTGTTTTTTTCCAAATAACATTTCATCCTTTTTTTTTTTGTTTTGTTTTTTTCTCACGAGGATCGTAGAAACAGTTGCATTTATTTATTTCTTTTATCGACTTGGTTTTAAGTAAGGCAGTGAGAACTATACTAGAAAAAAAAAAAAAAAAGAAATAAGCAGCGTTGCTCTGTATACCACGTGGATCCATTATATCTGTGACCTCGAAGGTTCCTGTCTCTGTCTGCAGGCAGTATAAGTAAATTGTACCCCATCCATTGCCCGCGCTTCCTTTCCAGTCTCAGGGAAGAGGATTCCAATTGTATTTACATTGATTGCAGTTTAGGAGTTCTGCAAACTGCTTTAGGCAGAGCTAAATTTTAAGGCGGATTGGGGTTACACCGTGCTTCCAGCCTACCATAGATACATCGACTTCTTAATTCTAAAAAAATTAGTTGCTGTAGAAGTTCTCTTTTTTTTTTGTTACCACAAACCAATGCACCACGTTTTTCCTTACCAAAATGAAATAAACTGAAGTGCTGAATCTGAATCCAGTTTCAGAATAAAAGATGGTTCTAGTAATCCCCACATTATTAGATCTACTCTGTGTATGTAGAATTCATTTTTTGTCAAAAGGCTTCCTATGTGGTTAAAAATCAAATAATCTGGGTAATTTGATCAGTATGAAAAAAAGGTAAAATTTGCAAAAAATATAGCACACATTGTTAAAAGAAAAAACAAACAGTTAATTAAAAAGAGCTTGATTCAGTCAGTTTAATATATGTATTTCAGCAATTTCTAGATATACCTACCTTTAATGCTGCACTATGTCTGTAATGCACCCAAAACAAACACAAAATAGTCTGATCTGGGGGAAATCCTTCATAGAATTATAGTAAACCATTTTTTCACATACTAGTGCCGTCTACAGGGGCAGTGAGTAGTTGCATTCCCTGGTATTGCGTTTCATCTCACCATATAAAAATAAATAAAAAAAAAAAAAGAGAAAAGATATTTTCTCTCGATACTGAGCATTGATCTAAACGAAAGTAACAAGGAAAGCAATGTAAAACATATCTGCATTGTTCAGTACCCTGCAGATTCAAGAACATTGATTTGTTTGGCTGCAAATGATGAAAAAGACCCTGAAATGTAACTTAACATTCTTTTTCAATATGGTGCAGGTCACTCCTGACCCCAGACTGGGGGCCATCTTAGATTTCTCCTATAGTGCTGTTGCAACACCATTTCAATTGATTTTTCTCTATAATGACATCCCCAGTCAGGCTGGCACCAAAGCAGTCTACCAACTCATCTCATTACAATGCTCAGAATAATGAAAGCAGCTGGTGTCATATTATAAAGGTGTCTTCAACAATGAAAACACAGCCCCTCTATCTTCAAGGCAGCGTTTAATCATTTAGATTAGTATCGTTTTTCTGGTAAAAGCATTTGCGTTGGACAAGGACCACTTCGAAGTTTCAGAGCACTGACCTCTTTGCTACATTTTCTATCACTTCGCTCGTAATGTTTTTATTTTTGGAAGTACTTGTTGCCGTATAACAGTTCCTCAGCCGTTTAAGGGGTCTGGAATTTGTATATTTGACATTCATAATCTCCTGTACATGTCTGATAATTTCTGTGGAGTCCTTTCACTGCGGTTTGCCCACAATTCTTCTTTCTCTACACGATTAATTGAAGATGGTGTCAAATTATATTGCAATATACAGACTGGTAGAATATATATATTTTTTATAACAATCACTCCAGGACTTTGTTCCCATCCACTATAGATTGCGTTGCGTTCCCAAGTTTGATTGGAGGAAGTTCTTCAGAATTCCCAGAAGTGTCTGAGTCGATGCGGGAGCGCTTGAACCTACGGTCAGGATACTGGCTGTTATCGAAAGGCATGCGATGCACGCAAAGTACATGGGTCTTTAAATTTCCTTTCTGAGAGGCACTGTATGGACAATATCTGCACTGGAAAGGCCTTTGACCTGCACAATAGAAAAAGGAAGAAGAAAAAAAAAAAAAAAAACATTTTAGTATGTTAATAACTGGGTGCACAGTGATATTTTTACATGCCAAGGCGATCACCTTAGAACAGTGATGGCAAACTATGGCTCTCTACATTTTTACAAACTACATTTCCCATAATCCTTAGCTAGTCTATGGGTTGATTGTGCATCCCAGAAACATAATTCACAAACATTTGGAGTGCCAAAATTAATCAATGTAGCCAGGGATTTCTTAACCTGTGGCTCCTGCCTCCCCCAAGATATATTTATAATTACTTAATTTCAGTACATGTTTTCTTTAAATGAAATATGTTTTATGCTAAAAATGAAAGTTGAAGCAATCTCTGTGCTGGGAGTTCATTCTGTGGTTTGGCACGCAATAGGGGTGCTTATTTGAAAATGCTGTACATTAAATTTACACATGTAAATGAGGTGCACTAAAATGGCTCATCCATCATGTTCAACTCTTACCATTGTCATAAAACAACACTTTCAGGCTGGATAAAGCTGTACAATTGTTTTTGTGAGGACTGAAAACATTGGTAACTTTTTTTGCTTTTCTACAGTTTTCTATCCTGTCCGTTTGATTTTAAGAAATTAGGCTTGAGGGCAAAACAGGTAAACATGAGTAAGCTTTGTTTATTAATAGTAGTTACATATGATAGAGGTCACTAACCAAGAGCTATAGCCAAGGCAAATATGTATGTGAACTTTAACCCCTTAAGGACACATGACATGTGTGACATGTCATGATTCCCTTTTATTTCAGAAGTTTGGTCCTTAAGGGGTTAAACATAGAGAGACGTATTTCTACATACAGTAAAAAAACAATCAAAACCTTAGTAAAATGTGTTTATATAGTCACAGTATGTGATGCATCCCTAGCGGTTTAGTTATTGGTCCAATGGTCTGGGTAATCTTAACCTTCAATATATCACTAAGCATCTGAAAAATTCATTTCCATTTTGTGGGACGGGGACGAGGACAAGTCAGACCAGGAAGAATACACAAAAGGTTGTCAAAAACAAATATTGACTACCTGCATAAACTCTGCATGAATAGACCACTTCTGAAGTGCTCTGCGCAAGGGCAAAAAAGCCCTGAGAGCAACTTGTGCAGCGTTTCTAATGATGTGCTTGCTGGGGACCATTCCCTGGTGTCATATACATATGGGATGGTGGGACAGGAGCCCAAGACGCGACTGTTCCACTGGAATTGTTCGGAGGCTTTTAGTAATATGGCCCTAGTACATAGCAGTGATATAGAGGGGTATGCGAGATGTAACTGTGGGAAACAAATACCATCTGGAAAACACGTTTTTAAAAATCAATTCTCTAGTAGAGGTAGAAACTATCTGAACTTACTCTTCCTACTTCAGTATTTTGCTCCCACTAAAATCAATAAGAATAATTGCATGGATACATAACATTGACAAGGTAAGCATAGATTAAAGAGATATATACCCCACCTTCTGAAGTTTGTAGGCACAGGGTTTCAAAATATGTCGAGGTATTTAGAAAGATAAGTACCTAATAGTTGAATTTTTTATTTATCAAGATCTGAAATTGTGACATTTTTGTAGCTATACCTCTCAGCCCTCCAAACACCCATGATTTTTTGAGGCTTTTGAAATGCTGAGATTTTTCCAACAGCTGTCTTGTTAATTGAAAGTTTTTAAAGTTAATTACCTTCTGACATGTTGATTTGTCAGGCACGGTGTCAGGATACATCAGTCACATTGTATCCCTAACGTGATACTATTTGTGGTGCCAATAAGTATTTTTTTTTTAGCTTAGAGTGTTTTGAAAACACTTTTATGGTGATAACCATTTAGATTGCGCTAATTAGATTTATATTGGCGTAAATAATATAATTTATGTAAGCACTCATCTTGTACCCTCTGAAGTAGGAATACAGAAAATAAATATAATACCATCATTTGAACACATCTAAATATTTTATTTTAAGATCCTTTACTGAAATAATTGTATTAAACTTTTTTTTTTTAAAGTCCATTATAAATTATCCATTTTTTTTTTTTTTTACTAATTATGTACAATATTCAATTTGATGTTTGAATGTCATTACTACATAATGTAATGCAATTAAATAATACAAATTATTTTATTTATTTTAATATATCTTTTGACTTCTCTCACTGTTTAAGACATACGGATTACTATTTCCCCTTCAAAGTAATTTATTTATATGACTATTTCATTAAATCGGTGATAAGTGCAACTATCATTAAATCAATGTAATTCTGAAAAGAGACACAAAAATCAATAGTTTTATATATTTATACTTAATAAAAACAACAGCGTGTAAGATTTATTAAACGCATTCATAATAAAGGGAATGTAAATGCCTTGAATTTGATGTAGCATGAGAGGTTTCCATGCTAAGAAAAGTTTCACGTACAGATTGGATAGACATGATGAAAGTTCTTCAGAGTTACAGTTTTGCCACAGTTGGGGGCTTACACTGAGATATCCCTGCAGTATTTATCAGTGTTCGCCAAATTAATATGTTAATTGATGATGATCATTGGAGCATGTAGTGGATTCTTTTTGTTGCAAGGCCTCTTTGTCTTCATTGTTTCTGCTGCTAGAGAAATATGCAAAATACATACAGTGTAGATTCATCACCAAGACGGCAGGCTGTGATTGGTAAATGGGCATTCTAAAAATATTTGGTAATAAGACCGGGCTGCCATACTACATAGATAAGTGCTCCTATAGTTCCGTGTACCACGATGGTTATTTCTTCTTCAGCAAGACCATTTGCGACTGTTTATGACTACATTTACATTACTTGATATTCATCAGTCCAATCTGCAACTCTACTGGTTTGTGTAGCCCAATTGAGACTTCCAGGCACGAAGACGGACACCTCCCCCCCCCCCCCCCCCCGGGTCTCCTCCTCTCAACTAACTTAAATGTCTGCATTTACTAAAATGGAGAAGGTGATGGTGTAACACCCTTGGAATTACAGAACATCTAATTAATGTTACAGGTGAGGCAGGGGAACTGACCCTGTCTCTCCTCCTCTGCTGTGTTACACCAACAAGCTGTCCCCTATGTTCAGATGTACTCCAGAGACATGGATGGACAGGCCCGTCGCTACCCGACAGGCAAAACAAGCAACTGCTTGGGGCCCCGAGCTGGCCCGGGGCCCCAAGCAGAGCCGGCAGGGGCATGCGGTCCTGGGGGGCCCGGACTGCTCAGGTCGTCCGGGCCCCACATTCAGTGGGTACATACCGGGTCGCAGGGGGCCCGGTATGTACCCACTGGGCCAGCCTCTTCTCCTGGGGGGCCCAGCAGCCGGTCACCTCAGGGCCCCCCAGAGGCTGGCCCTGCTGACACCCGGCGGGCGCGCGAGGGAGCACTCTCCTCTGAGTGCTTCCTCTTCAGCTCCCTCGCGCACCGTACTGATGCCGGAGCCGGAAGATGACGTCATCTTCTTGCTCCGGCATCAGTACGCGGCGCGCGAGGGAGCTGAAGAGGAAGCACTCAGCCAGGGAGAGTGTTCCCTCACGCGCCCGCCGGGTGTCAGGGACAGCCGACAGGGAGGACATTGCAGTGAGTGGGGGAGAGGGAGGAAATTGGAGGAGGGGGGAGGGAGAAAATTTGAGTGGGTGGGGGGGAGGGAGAAAATTTGAGTGGGGGAGGGAGAAAATTTGAGTGGGTGGGGGGGAAGGAGGGAGAAAATTTGAGTGGGTGGGGGGGGGAGGGAGGGAGAAAATTTGAGTGGGTGGGGGGAGGGAGAAAATTTGAGTGGGTGGGGGGGAGGGAGAAAATTTGAGTGGGTGGGGGGGCGAGGGAGAAAATTTGAGTGGGTGGGGGAGGGAGAAAATTTGAGTAGGTGGGGGGAGAAGGAGGACATTTGAGTGGGTGGGGGGAGGGAGGAAATTTGAGTGGAGGGGAGAGGGAGGAAATTTGAGTGGGTGGAGGGGGAGAGGGAGGGAGGAAATTTCAGGGAGTGGGGGGGAGAGGGAGGGAGAGGGAGGGAGGAAATTTGAGGGAGTGGGGGGGAGAGGGAGGGAGGAAATTTGAGGGAGGGGGGAGAGGGAGGGAGGAAATTTGAGGGAGTGGGGGGGAGAGGGAGGGAGGAAATTCGAAGGGGGGGAGAGGAAGGAAATTTGAGGGAGGGGAGGGAGAGGTAGGAATTTGAGGGGGGAGAGGAAGGGAGGACATTTGAGGGAGGGGGAGAGGGAGAGGGAGGGGGAGAGGAAGGGAGGAAATTTGAGGGAGGGGGAGAGGAAGGAAATTTGAGGGAGGGGGAGAGGAAGGAAATTTGAGGGGGGAGGGAGGAAGGAAACTTGAGGGGGAGAGGGATGAAGGAAATTGGAGGGGGAGAGGAAGGAAATTGGAGGGGGGAGGAAGGAAATTGGAGGGGGAGGAAGGAAATTGGAGGGGGGAGAAGGAAGGAAATGAGAGGGAGGGGGAGAAGAAGGAAATTGGAGGGGGGGAAGGAAGGAAATGAGAGGGAGGGGGAGAAGAAGGAAATTGGAGGGGGGAGAAGGCAATGAGAGGGAGGGGGAGAAGAAGGAAATTGGAGAGGGGGGGGAGAAGAAGGAAATTGACGGGGGTAGGGGGAGAGATTGACATCCATCACACACACACACAATGCACCCCTTGCACACAGAAAAACACAATGCATTACACACAGACACACATACACAAGCAATGCATCCCTTACACACAGCAACACACAATGCACCCCTTCCACACACTCAGTGCATCCCTTACAGCAGTGTTTTCCAACCCAGTCCTCAAGGCACACCTACCAGTCCAGGATTTAGGGGTGACCCAGTTGTGTCTAAGGTGTTTTTTCTTTTTTTTCTAAAAACACCTTAGACAAAACTGGGTAATCCTTAAATCCTGGACTGGTAGGTGTGCCTTGAGGACTGGGTTGGGAAACACTGCCTTACAGACACACACGCTGCATCCCATACATACACAAACTCACCTTGCAGCCCTTACACATACAAACACAGATTCACACAATGCATTCCTTACACACATCAGGACATCCCCCCCCCCCCACACACACACCCCTGTGAACAAACTCATTGG
Source organism: Pelobates fuscus (assembly GCF_036172605.1). Lineage (NCBI taxonomy): Eukaryota > Metazoa > Chordata > Amphibia > Anura > Pelobatidae > Pelobates > Pelobates fuscus. The sequence continues at coordinate 18,434,611 of NC_086328.1, forward strand.
TGGAACATGAAGGTGGACCCTGGGACCCAGACCTTGAGCTGTGTAAATGGCCCTCAAAAAATGGAGCTGCTTCCCGTTCTCCCAGAACATTGATTTTTGTGACCACAGTTACAAACCACCTCCAGAGAGCCTGTCCTACACCAGACCAGTGGAGCCAGACGGCAGCTGAAGCCCATCATCATCCTCATCTGGTTGTAAGTAGGCAATCTAGTATATTATTCGTGGCACTAATCTCTAATTTACCTCACATTAAAGGGACACTATAGTCCCCAAAACCACTGCAGCTTAATGTAGTGGTTCTGGTGTCTATAGCCTGTCCCTGCAGGCCTTTTATTGTAAACACGGCGGCACTGCAGCACTGTGTTAGTTAACATGGCAGATCATATGGGTGGTGCACTGTGATGTCACATGGGGGCGGCAAACTTTACTTTTGCCTAGGGTGGCAAAAATCCTTGCACTGGCCCTGCAGACACTGCATCCCTGTGGGCGGACTCGGGGGGGAGGACCCGGGTGCAGGCGCCGGGGGGCCCAGACCTTGAGCGTGCATGTAGGGGCCTCCATGTCTGTTTTGCTTGGGGCCCCCAAATTCCTTCAAACGGCCCTGTGGATGGACACTTACTTCAAGAAGCATACTTTACATGCTACAAACCATGTTAAATGTTCCAGGCTTCAGCTTACGCTTTACAACTGTTGAGCCCACATCTAGAGCCCCTCCTAAGTTATCTATCTGGTCCTAACATGGAGCTGATTCCTCTACAAGGCTCTTGAACTGCATTGAAGCCACATAAACCATACTCTGCAAGAAGCACCAGTATACCACTACAGTACATTGTCAGATAATCTGAGGAGTGATAAGTTGACCAAGAGGACATCCCTTATTCAGGGAATGACCATTCAGTCCAGATTTCAGAGTCAACCATGTGTTGTTCTCACACCTGTGCTACGGTACTTTTACTGTTGCTCTTTACGGGCCTTGTTGGGGACATTATGAACCAATAAGTTCTGTTGGGGACATTATGAACCAATATGTTCTGTTGGGGACATTATGAACTAATAGGTTCTTACATTGCACTTTCTAAGTCTTATTATATAAAACAAAACAATATAGACTAACACTTATAATAAATAGTGTGTAAGTCAGAAAATTACTTATCAATTAATAAAGGGCAACTTCCTCTTATGATATTCCAGACTGTATCCCATATAAGATATATCGCCAAACAAAAGTGTAGAGGATATAGCTGACTATCTACAGAAAAAAACTAAAAATCTTAAACAAACAAGACCCAAACAACAGCTACATAGTCTGCTTTATTACTCTCTGAAAGTCTTCATCATTTCAGAATTTAACAAGAGACATTTCACGAGTATCTCGTATTATGTTCACTTGCTCAAGTGCCATTGTTTTAGCAGATTGCAAATGTAATAAAGGTATCCTTTTGTTTACATTGGTTTGATTACTTCCATACAAATGTATAAACTTAAAAAAACAAAAACATTCCAAACAATACTTTCTTTTTAACGTCTATACAACCATGCCTTAATATGTCTCTACACCTGTTCCCAATACTTTCTTTTTTAAGGTATTCTCCCTCAGTTTCCTCATTATATATATATTTATTTTGTCAATCTTTGTTTTTTTTTGAGGGATAAGCTTATCCATACAGTAAGACTTTATAAAAGGGTATACAAACAACCGCGCATATCATGAAAGCATATATCAGAGAGACTGGCCTTATTTTATAGTAATGATATAACAAGCTTGGCTAAGTCTACATGGAAGTGCTTTACAAAATACTTGAAACTAAGATGTTTATCTAGGTATGTTGAGAGAGGAGAATAACCTTAGATAATCAAGGCTAGTCACATAGCTACATTTGTACCTATTGAACTATAGCCTTTGTAGACTAGGTAAGAAGTAGCTAGAGTTAATTGCGATGAAACATGCTAGGTTCTAGAAATAAAACCTTCCTGCACTATACCACAATAAGAAATTAAAGCGTAACATTAAAAACAAAGACAAGAGAAAATGTTGCTTGGTGTAAGTCCTGTTAGAAGCCGTCCACTGTTGCTAAATGGGAAGATGGCGGTAGGCCCTCATGCAATATCAGCCGACTCCCATAAACGGCTCGATTGGTACACCGCCTGAAAGGACTTTGCACCAGAATTGGGTGCCACTCCAGCCCCAGGTGAAAGGCAGCAGCACTATGCCACAGACTCGGGTACTGTCAGAGTCAAAGTCTATCTCCTTCTCAGGAGGATTGGAGGATTGGGATGTTAATCAATGCTTTGCGGGAGCAATCTTCTGTCCTGGTGGACGATGCAGGACATCCGAGCCCCACATGGCTCTCAACCCAGGTGGGCTAGTGGTAGATCACACATGCTTCTTCACCACCGTTTCGCTTTGAGTAGGCCCCTCTGCCTCCGGCTGCTCATGTCTCTGGAGAGGAGACCGGCCGCGTCTCCTCCGCTCTGTCCCCAGCAGGCCGCAATGGGGCTCTTGGGCACTTGGTGAAATAAACACTCGTATGAAGTAGCAAACAGCACGCCCGGAGTCCCCTGAACCTGAATACACAGGAGGTAAGAAGTGAGAACCAATAGATCGTGTATAATACCCAAATATTAGAGAGAAAATCAGTAGCTTGTACGGTTCACGTCTGGCTAGCTTAACCCCTTAGGGACCAAACTTCTGGAATAAAAAGGGAATCATGACATGTCACACATGTCATGTGTCCTTAAGGGGTTAAAGGTCAGGCTCCGCCCCTCTCCTCATATTTTAACCATGGTTTGTGGGAGGCTTGTTTTGTTTTTTGTTGTTATGAAACTCAAAATGTTCTTTAAAAAAATCACACATTCTCTAGTTTGTTTGTCCTATCAACTTACAGTGTTCATTTTGGTGCACACATAACTATACAATCTTTTCAACGAGAGCAATGGCACAGCCGCTGCAAGAAAGATTTCAGAAAAGCTCAATTATCTTCTAAAACCCCAAATTGTGAATGACTAATCCGTCATTTTAAAAAGACAATGGTCTGTAACTGTCACTGTTACAATGTACCTGTATCGGAGAGTACACTTTATTTAGCACTATCTGCTCACGAACAGATATGGCTGATATATTTATCTGTCTACATATTATAAGAGTTTGGACATTTTTATTTAGGAATAATGATTTTACTTCCTCTCTCCTCACAATTCTTTGTTGCTCTAAACCTGTTTACCACTGCCTCCCTCACATTCCCTCCCCTCAATTTCAACGTAACCTCAGGGCTATAAGCAGCCTCTGTATACGTAGATTGTGAGTAATTTAAACATGGTCCATTTGTTTCATTACCAAATTATTTGTGGTCCGTAATGATGTAACAGATACGAAATCCTAGAGTGATAGAGAGTGGAATCAGATCATCGTAAAACTCTTCAATTCAGCCTCATAAAATGGACAAATATAAGGCAGCACTGATGCTTAGAATAATTACCTATTTTACTAATTAAACAGAACAAATAAGATAAGGCACACACATTTGCTGTTTCCCCTTTTACGCTAGGGCGTGTAAGAAAATTAAACAGGGAACAAATACTACTTTGCCGTGATGGTTTTGTTATTGTCGGGAGCTTAAACAAATCTAAGGTCAACAAATTGTGATTTTGATCCCCAAGACTCATCTTGGCAATTATTAGCCCTGAGTACCACAAACTTTTCATGTGCTTTTGTATCTACATCTGTGCAGTTAGTATTTTTTTTTTCCTGGACAAATGCGGCATCTTTTTGTTGTTGAGTGACACAAAGTGTGGGGCCACCACAAATGGGTGTGATGGCCTGAGCACATGCGCATGTTTGCTAACACACAAGTTAGTAACCAATAAGTCCTCTGTGTGAGTGAAACACTGTGGAAGTAATGCAAATCCCGGTGCTTCTGTGCGTTTCTGTGAATTTATCCAGGACCAGGTATCCTGAGAAAAGGGACACTAGAATATAATCCTGGAATTGTACACCAGACCGATTGCCTGATTTGTTTTAGGGAATGTTTCCTTTTAAAGCAACATTCCACACAATGAGCATTCTCTTGTGATGTGCATTCCGGCCTATAAGACATCCATGTCTGTATTTATGTCGTGGGCCTTTTGCTTAAGTCAGTCTCTGATCAGCAACACTTCCAAAGTCAAGTCCCTTTGTACCCAGACATAATCAATTAACCTGTTGCGTGGTATGGGCCCGCAGTTAATCTTTTCACATAGTCACGTCTGCCCTGACTAAGGCTCAGCATTGTAAAATAGTTGCATGTACTTCGCAATGAATGGGTTACGTCAGACTTCTTAATTTGAAGACCCGGCAATGTCAAACCTCAACTGTCTCATTTCTTCAAAGGACAAATGATTCCTAACTCTCCTGTTAGCAGACAGCTGTATTCTACTGCAGAACGAACTCTTCGTGATGTTCGAGTGGACATATTTTTTATTAAGCCATAAAAGAGCTTTCCTCTGCATTCCCTCTCTTCTGTTAAAGGTTCTCTAAATTGAAAGGTGTCAGACTTGTTTTCTCCCCCCTCCTTCATGGCATGATCCAGAATGGATGGCTGAGGAAATGACAGATGTCTGCAACCAACTGCAATGAAGCATGCTAAAGTTTCAGCTTAATCCATTCATTTCACCGCAGTCACATAAAGCAAAACAAATGGGCAGAGACTCCCATTATAAAAGAACATGGCAGGAATACTTTGTTTCATTATTTACTTGCGCGCTATTGCCTTGTTGGGGAGGGGTTAAATATATAATTTAACCCTTTCTCATTCTGTCTCATCGGTCATGGTACAATCAGCGGACGTCTGCTCTGATCGCAAGAGAGCTCATAAATTTCAGCTAAGGATGTCAGAAACCAGCAACATACTTCTACAAACTAAAGAGCACTTGTGGAACCAATAATATGCATGAACTAGTTAAATCTATATAAATATTTAAAGATATAGCATCCCCCATTTTTACAATAAGTAGAGGGTTGACAGAACATTATTTATTTCACAAAACATGTTCCTCTCCTAAAGAAGGGGTAAATTTAGCTGCCTGTGTCACGTTATCAGTGCAGAATTAGCCTGGAATAAGAGATAGCACTAGGGGTGAAGTTAAATTTAGCCATATCTAGATCTTTCATTGTTTAACTGGGTAGGTGTTGGAAGCTTTGAGCCTAGAACTGGCACTATACATCCTATGTTTACTAAGGGGCAATCAAGGTCATGCCGCAAGCCTAGTTGCAGATGCGGGTTTGTCAGTTCTTGCACATCTGCAAACATGTTCTGTGATACCTGTTCTGGTTAGGAATTCTCACAGATGTTCACCAAGATCAATGAATAAAGAAACATCACATGTTTGCAGGACCTCAGTCTCATACACTGCCCACGGCTGTGGCCTATGGTGAGATGAAGCATTTATTCCAACTATGTTCAGATACTACTTTGCAGATGACTGTTGGTCCCATACAAGGACAATAGCAATGGGATTAGCCTGAGTAAGAAGTCCCTCCATTCTAAAATTGTTTGACTCCTTACAATAGAGCAGGGGTCTCAAGGACATTCCTTGCACCATAACTACTACAGTGAGCTGTATGGTTACGGTGCCTGGAGGGTTCCTTTAATGTTTCTTTTATAAGCAGAGCCGACCACTAGATAAAGCTGAAAGTAGAACGTGCTATGAGTTGGATGATGTGCTAAAGGGTTAACTGAAATGTTTTAGAATTTCATTAAGCCACTTAGGACCAAATACTTAAAACTGTCTCTTATGTGCAATTGTCTCGTTTGGTTCCTAACCTAACATTTTTTTAGTCTAATAGGTGATGCATTTTTAATGCTAAATAAAATGCCAAATATCACAAAAGCTTTTAAGGGTATTTAAGCCCCACCTTTTTTGCATGTGATTTGAACGGAACATCTAAATTAAATATAAAGTGTTTGATGTTGATGCATTACTCGATCATCCCCATGCAGGAGCACTCTAAGATGACATGACATGTCTGCTTGTCTAGAGTTACAGAAAACGGGTACAGATCTCTGTACAAATTCTAGCAAGCTTCACCGTTACGCACATTCTTTAGATCATTACGATTTGCACCTTTTTCTATTTGGAAGGGTAGTAGGGATAATTTCAACCTTTAGGTAGGCACACATTCCATCTTTATATTGAGATTACAAAATTTGCAACACAGTTCTACTTTTACTTTTCGGTGGAATCTGATTGGCTCTGGCAACTTTAGAAGGCAACATCCATAGATCAGCGCCACATTACCCAAAAACCTGGCAGATTCTATACATCAATCTATAATTCCCAGAAACCATGCAGCACCCACCAATCACACATTTTTCAAATAAATGAGCCCCAAAGCATCCACCAATCACACATTACTAACAAATATTGCTCTGCTTATATCAGCAAGCCCTGATCAATGGGATATAAAATTATTAACACGTCTACAATAAACGAATCCTCACCAAGATTTTATTTTTTTCATTTTGTTGATCTTTATATTCTATTTCAAGTTAAAACAAAATAAAACTCTCTGTTCTGTTTTGCTAAGCTATACGTGTTAGTATGACAGATCCATGTGTGTGTTTGTAATCTGCATGTTAATGTGGCTTATTTATGGCATTTTCTTCCAATCTAATATTTTGTAATTTTGCTTTATAATATTCTGCCGCTTGTACGGTGATGGAACACAAATCTGCTCTACATTATTTATAAACCAGATAAGGATGTATTGTTTTAGTAAATTGCTTTACATTTCTATCTATCAGATTTTATGTATAAAATTTTGGTTGCATTATGCACTAATTTCACATCAATAACAAGACTGCTATGTCAATAGTCACAGACTGCTTAAAGGGAGAGCAAATTGTCATCAAAAGTATAGTTTAATTGTCAGACTCAATGCAAAGTTTACTTCCAAGTCTCTGCTAATAGCTTCAAACACATGTGTGACCTCTCAGACTGACATGCAGTATCCCTTTGCAACCTACAGCACACCTGCATGCTCTGCATTGTGGTACTGAGCAAGTTTACTTATAGTTTAGACTTTGTTCCTATAGTATTGTGCTATGTAAGTTTAAGTAGGAGTAGGAGTTAAGTGAAGGTGTATTACCGTGCCTTAGAGTGACCCAGTTTATGATTTAGGACAGAAATAGGAAGTATCAGGGCTCAGGTTAACTAACACTAAGGTCAGATATCCAAAAAGCAAAGTCAATGAAATAGCTGGGTCGGGGAAACCAAAAATAACAAATTAGGGTCAAAGGCAAGATGGGTCAGGGAAACCAGAGACAAAAATCCTAGTTAGGGGCAAGGCTGTGTGAAAATCTGAAAAAAAAAAGCACTCAATAATGATGCGCTTACGGCCAAGAAACCACAAAAGAGTGCAGATCCCAGGGATGTGAAATGGGATCAGGCGCTAACGCCATAACCCTGCGTCAGTTGGGAATGCACTTCGGTTAAAATATGTTTGCTGTGACAAAAACTTAGAAAGCCTATGTTGCAACCCACATCAATCTAGGAGAGAATATTTTTAGAATGATGTGGCTGAAGACAAGAGGCGACAAAAGTGCATCCCAAATGAGGTGAGTGCAGTCAAATTGACGTAAATTATGGAGTGTAGGAGTGTCATTTGTGGGGTGTAGTACAACATACGCAACAGTGCCACTACTGGTATGTGGTCTTAAACAGACCCAGTCATATAGTACAGACAACACCAAAACAAAAAAAAAAAGACCAGAGTAAAATACAGCAGATAGACAAATCAAGAAAATAAGCCAAGGTCAGGTAAAAGAGAGAGAAGTAGACATCAATAAATAAAGTAAAATATACATTCACTTCATACCTTCTGTACTTACTGCAGCTCTCACTGTCAGTGCAGAAGGTCCCTGTTAGTGCTGTTTATGTAGAATATACAAAGAGTGCATGTACTCTAACTCCCTCTCATTTAACCTAAATGGTAAAGTGTTAAAGAAACAGAAATATACATAAATATGTCCGACAAGGGAATCCGAAATAAAACTGAACGCTTTCGAAGGATTTCTTTTTAGAGCGTTGACAATAATATATCTATTAATGACAAAGGTATTCTAAGCTTTCCCTTTAATTTCTTAGGTGTTCCCGTATTACCACTTTGTAGACATGTAGATAAATGGTTCTAATCTGGGCTCCGGAGGCCAGGTTGCATGGGTACACCGGTTAAATCCAGACCGTTTACTTGGGAGGGCCTGTGAATTAAGTTTCCTGGGATTTTACAAATACGCTCTGTAATTATTAAACACAGGAATGAGAGGTATGTGAAGGCTGTATATCCAGCATGCTTTTACTAATGCCTAAAATAAATATACTCTCACTTAAACATGATAAATGGTAATGCTGCTATGAAATAGTGTGCTAAAACATCTTCATGCCTAATGGAGGAGCTTAGTTGCAAGAAGCATGCTTTTGAAATGAGTGAATATGCTTCGATTCTCGGTATCAGCTGTCACTAAACTCGGCAAGCCCACTTAAGAACATATTAACATGCATATCCATTCGACAGAAAGGGTCATGAATCACGATCGATTTTCCTTTAAGCTTCCAGTTGCGTTTCTATGGGCAGAAGTGGTGAAAGGGTTGGAGAAAAATGGTAACTGGCGCTACACGATGGCTCCTTTTAGAACAAAGAACTCCCTCTATAGAGGTATTCAAACTTTTTTGACAAGGACTCTAATTTTATACATGTTTTCAGCTTGCCAGCCAACTCTTCAACTGTAACATTTTCTCAGCTAACCATTTTTAAATTGTAATATATTTCTAAAATAAATCATTCTCAACACCTTTATCGCGCTTTTCCCGGTGCCAAACACATCTCAGTTACACTGGGAATGCAAGAAACAGTAATCAGTTTATCATGGGCACTTTCCTAACATCTAACAATCATTGGTGACCAACAAAAACAGCATGGAGCCCAGTTTTGGGTCCTAATCCATGGATTAACAACCACTGCTGTATACCATACCAACTATACTACACTATGTGCATCTACTTTGCTTTTCCATTTTTTTCCCCTGGCCACTAACAGCCTCTGGGGTAGATCTGTTAACTGCCCAATTATGTCCTTCTACATTACATTGGTCTACAGCACACCATGGGTAACGTAGTTAGCTTTCATATTTTTTAGCTCAAATCTCTTTTTTCTTCATAAAAATCAATAAACAATATACAGTTAAAGGGACTCTCTAATCACAACAAACATTATTGCTCATTCTAAAGGTTATGGTGCAAACAATCTTTGATTGCCATTCCTCCATTTTAAGCAGTTCAACATAAAAAAACAAAAACAAACAAAACAACTGAGCTCTTCTAAAGTCCGGCCCCTTTGCTAAAGCATGAACCTTGGATAGCAATGTTCGTCTGTGATGGCTTCAGGTTTAGACAGATAATGCGGACGTTCACCTTCGCATTCTTCAAGCTGTGCCAGAGGGGCCAGGTTTTAGGTGCTGTGAGAGTCCAAATAAAACTCTCGGCGCTATAAACACTGTAATTAGTTGCAGTGGTTATGGTGCTTCTCCTTTAATAAATCTACTGCTGAGAACAGATGTAATGACTCTGAAGTACATTTCTTAGACCTTTTGTAAAAACAAAAGGTAAATTGTAAGCAAATTTTTTTTTATTTTAGAGCGATTAGGCATTCCGGCAAAATGTTGATGTTTAGAATCCACGTTCCGGTTCACAATGTATCTTATAGGACGGTTCTGCACAATATAGATTTTATGAGATAGCCCTGCATATTGTATCCTTTAACAGAGAGCTTTATATAAGGGATGTCTTTTAGAAAGAGCCCTATATCGTCTATTTTATACAACATCACTTTAGAATGCATGATTTATAGAACAACCATTCAGAATGTATCTCTCGTAAGACGGCTTTGCTGAAAATGTATTCCATATTCTTCTCAGGTTACGTGTATTTTCTGCTACTAACTTATTGCATATTTTATTCCATTTTTTTTTTTTGTGTGCATATTTCAGGTTTCTATTGAGCAGAATGTTCTCTTCTACATTTGTGCAAAGGGTTAATATCAAATTAGATAACGATACCTTCCTGCTACTGTGTTAAGGACCTGCTCATCAATAGGGTTAAACAAACAATGAATGGAAGTGCTTCCTGAGAGTTTGACCTTTTGACAACTTAGCATGTTCTGCATCAACCTTTTTAACCTCCTCTCCTCTAATCCTTGCAAGGGGAGAGAGAGAACACAGCCCGACAGCAGCCGCAACAGCTGTGAAACCCTCTTACAGCATAATTCATAACAAAAATAAAATAGAACGTGTTGGATTTCGCCCGTGGCTGAATAGCGTACGATTTCTGGCCCTCTAGGCTAAAACAATAAATGCAAAGAGAAAAAAAAATGATAATCTGAGATTTTTTTTTTCCCCCCGTTAAACTTCCCACAACAACCTCAGCTAAACCACATGACTGCCTTGAACCATTTCCCTGGTGTGTTCGCTGCTCCTTTGGCAGGAAATCAGAATTACTCTTATATAAATTCCATCTGATGCCAGCGTTACCATCTGTGAGGAAAACTGCTTCACCTACGTCTGCAACACAAAGCCACTCTCCCATAGACAAGGGGGAAGCAGGAAAAAAAATTTGATTAATTTGCAGAATGCTTGTGATTTGCTCATACATTATTATAACTGCTCATCAGCACATGACAAATTCCCAGCACTCTGCACAGGAACCAGTTCGCTTTCAGCAGTTTTTTTGCGTCGGCACCTGACAGACTGCAGGGCCACTAATGACTTTCAGATGCTTACAAACAGTAATTCTATCTTCAGAAGGAAAAAAAAATGGTAGGGAGAAAAGAGCAGAGTTATGACCATTTTCATTTCCTCGCTGCACGGAAGACAGGGGTTTTAACTCTTCCTTGCAGTAGGACATGATCGTAGTGCTGCAGACAGCCCAGAAGTGGTACAGTCGCTGCAGAGGGTATAGAAGACTAATCGCCGGTGGGAATTGTGACAGAAGCTTCATGTTAGAGCAGGCAAGAGTTATCCGGGTGATCATATCGCAGAGAAACATAAGGGTAGCTCTGCTACATAATTACCAGAATAGGAGGTAATCAAATAGGCGCACAGATATACAAATGGTACGACCTGCGAAAAGCAAATCTACATATTGTGCTTTGTATTCTGCCTAAATGTTCGTTTGTTCTCAAATACGTATCGAGCTAAAGCTGACTCGCTAGTGTTAGGAACAAATAATATATCGCAACAAAAATAAAGAGCTGAATTTATTTATTAACAGGGTACGGAGTCTTCTTTCGGTGTATTCTCAGATATATCTGTAAGAGCGGCTTGTTGCTGTTCTATGCTACTGACCAATGTGATGGCTGGCAAGAGGGGTTACAAAAGGTGCATGCACCCCATGCTCACTAGCAAGCATGGTTTGTGGGCTGCAGCCTTACAGCAGCGTTCTTCTGCTGACTAGAAGCAACTGAAGATGTGCTATGCTGGGATGTGAGTTAGCACGGTACTGCAGGAGTAAGTCATTAGGCTGGAGTCATACTAACTTAAGATAAGGCTTAAGATAAGGCCAGGGACTAATGAAAGTATTTAGAAAATTGGGCAGACTAGATGGCCCGTATGGTTCTTATCTGACATCACATTCTATGTCTCTATGTGTTTGGACTGGTGGCTCATAATCTACTGGGCTACTGGGATATTTACCACGTAACTGTACTATCTGGAACCAACCAAGCTGCAGGACTATGATGAGTATGTATGTATGATGTAGAGGTGTCTGCAAGAGCCAGCAAGGTGGGAAGTAACAGGAAAGAAACACATGCATGGATTTGAGAATGTCTCCTCATGCAGTGCAGATCACTCTGATGGACGTTCCAGGGATTCATGGTGTCACACCTCGAGAATTGAGCAATCTCCATCTGTCAAAACCAAATATTGTTTGTGTAGCATGTGTAGGACAGAGCAATTGGAGACTTGC